>NC_090928.1:282820476-283052976 GCF_040938575.1 Ambystoma mexicanum
TACCTGTTTGTGGCCACTGATCCTTCTCATCTCCCTCTTGCACTGGTGCCTGACCTAGGAAGAAGTCAACTTGTTTCTCGTGAAGCAGTTATCTTTTCTATGACATATCTTTGACCTAATCTCTTGCAATGAAAAAAGTCATCATTTGGTAATCTTTCCGCTCAAAACATCTCTTTCTTGGAAATGCAGAACAGATTCACGGTTTTTGATCAAATTCAGTTTCTTGGTTGATGTTAGGCTGCAGAAATTCTAGCAACACACTTGTATGTATGGTTCTAGATGCTTGGTGATTAGCGAAAGGGAATTCCTATAAGCCTATTTTTTTCTTCTGCCACCGTTTTCTAATTCTTTCTGTCTATCACACATTTAAGTTTTTTGTTGACTGACTAAAGCTTTCATTTTCAGGAGCGTTTCAGATTGCTCTTTCTTGAAACTTGGTGAGTGAAGCCTCCACACTTGTCATTCATTGTTAAGACTTCAGGATGTTATTTCTAGGTCTGACACAGATCTCCCCCAACCAGAGCGCACACAGCCTCAGAGGGAGTCTTCAGCATCCCCATTATGTTCAGGTTTTCCCAGCATAGTTGTCAGTTCAAGGTTGTTCACTGTATACATGTGTATGCTTATTAGTGATACAGCTTTGAACCCCAGCAGGACACTGTTACCATCAGTGCCATGATCGTCAATATTGGAGTTGGTGTCCAACATTGGAGCTGTTTTGAATACTTGATTTTAGTGGGATACGTGCGAGATTGTAATTGAGAATGGTCCCCATTACACATCTCCACAAGCAGTCAAACATCACTTATTTTTAACATTTCACTCCACTGCATCAGAGCTTTAGGTTTTGCTGTTCTTTCACTCTGTACTTAGACTGTTTTTGACTTTTGGTTTGACTATTAAAGTTTTGGATATTACTATTAGCCAAACCTTTCTGTTTGAGTACAAATCGGAGAGAGATGGAATGTGTGAACGGACACAGATCTTGTGGGTATCGTTTGGCTTTTCCCACACCCTCTGAATGCATAATGTCTTGCTAGTTGTGTGGCTATTCCCAGCCACTAGATGCCACTTCCACCCAAAATACACCATTATGCGGTCTCTTTGAGCTAATTCTATTGTGCAGAGTCTGTGAGTGTTTTTTCACACATTCCTATGGGAGTTAATAGCTTAATATGTAGCTATAAATGAGCAGATGAGTAATACATTTTTGTTACCCAAGCATGCTTTCAGCCAATTAATTTGAAAGCAATATGCATGTCTTCGCATATGATCCTTGTACTGAAGTCCTATTTAAAAATAAAAAAATAAAAATGGCAAATTGAACGGTTTGGGCTATTGCATAGGTATGTATTTAGCACGAACTGAAATGTACGTACTCCTACAATTTCCCAGCTGTTACCATCTCATGGCCAGGTAATATAATTATGCAGGTGTCTGCAAGTTGCCTATCCCACACCTGCACGAATGCCAACACGAATTGCTTTGCCAGCGCTTGTGTGTGTTTACATGTATTGCTATATAGTTAAATACTTCTTTGCACACCATGACTCAAAAAATCCCACTCCTGGCACTAAAGCTACTTATTGGGCTGTTCTAAATGTGACACATCACTTGTCAAGTGCAAGCAACCATGACCCCATTTGGAAGACATCCATCAGTGGGGCAGAAGATGCTGACTGTACTCCATAAACTGAGGATTTTGCATGCACGGAAATGGAAACACATTGATTGACGAGTGTTTGATGTCACTGGATGAATACATCAACATATACTTAGCTGTGCTTCCCTAACATGGCTGTTTAGCTCGCATTTGCAATGGATGATATGACCTGTTTTTATGGAGCCTTGTTTCTTCATGTTCGCTTGTATTATGTTGCTGGAGCATCGCATTTGCACTTCTGAACTTCCATTAGTAGGAATGTTATATTTTGCCTGCTACTGTAGTATGTCATGCATCAATCTTGGTCTATAAACATGCGGCATGCCTCTTCATTAATGCAGAAAGGTTGCTATTTTCCATACGGCTGTTTTGTTCCAATTCTTCTCATGCTTGTAGCCATCTTGTTTTTTCCCTTCAAATGTGAGTCATTTGGGTGGGATAAAATGCGGAGGATGCATTCAACGAGAAGGGTGTTTTACTTAAAAATCACTTAAAAATCACTGTAAACAATGTTTGGGTGCAAACAATTTAGTTCTGTGCGTTTATAGAAATCAGCAAAAATGTAATGGGCTTGTGGTGCACGTAGAAATAGCTCAGAGTTGCTTTCTGTTTACTGCCAATTTGTGCATGTGATAGTAGGGGAAAAGGTCAAGGTAGCGTGCAACATTAGAAAGAATAATCAGCACCACTGAGAAGCAGGCACTAGACTCATGCTGGGCCCTGCTGAACGCAGCCGAAGGCTTGCCAAGCACACACGACCAGTGGCACACAGGTAACGGTAGCACATGCCGCAGACCTTCGGAAAAAGGCCAATCCAAGTGATCCATACAAGACAGCAGGTGAAGAACAGCAACAGAAGAAGCATCAGAGGACGCTGGAGAGGGAGGTAAAAAGAACCCGGAGGACACAGGCCATGAGGTTATATTGTACCAGGATCGCATCAACCGCAAAAAGGCCCACCAGATACTATCAACATTGCGCATGAACTAGGAACCCCCCTCCCCCGCCCCTTTACTGCACCTAGAAACCTCTTCCACACTTACCTCTTCTACATTCACACAACATGTGCTCAGGAATGCACCTACTTTTGCTTTTACTTTTTTCTACATCTTCACGTCCGCATGGGGGCAATGGATGTAGTTAGGGTTAGCTGTAAGGTTAGGGTTGGGGTCAAGAGTGGTATAGATGGAAGAATATGGGCTAGAAATTAAGGGGGCATGGGGATCTCCACCTGTTTTGACACAGTGAATGCTAGAAGAAGTAAAGGCATGCAGAGGTCAATGTCACAAAGTGAATGCAGAAGAAGTAAAGGCATGCAGAGGTCAATGTCACAAAGTGAATGCAGAAGAAGTAAAGGCATGCAGAGGTCATGTCACAAAGTGAATGCAGAAGAAGTAAAGGCATGCAGAGGTCAATGTCACAAAGTGAATGCAGAAGAAGTAAAGGCATGCAGAGGTCAATGTCACAAAGTGAATGCAGAAGAAGTAAAGGCATGCAGAGGTCAATGTCACAAAGTGAAGGCAGAAGAAGTAAAGGCATACATCCCACATGACCACTGTTAAAACTATCATGGCAGGCATCCAGAAGGGCACTGAAACTAATATCAACAATAACATTTTCACTCCCCAACTGCTTTATTTACTGTACCCCTACTTCTAGGCTACCATCTATCATTGCACTGCAACATCCTTGTTCAATATGGCCCCCAGAGTCGCAGTCCTCAATCATAAATGCATGTACGTACATCCGCAGACCATTTCACCCTGGAGCAGATTTGGCCCCCAACACACTTAACAATCCCTTGACACCATGCCCACCTTATTTCTGTGAGATTTACAAGCACACACAACCGGACACTCAGAACTAAATCATGAGTGGACAGTGGTGGGAGCAATGGTTGTCACAGATGAAAGGGTACGTGCTAGTACATCTAAAAGCAATTGATAAAACCCAAGCACATCCCCTAGCCTGAATGCCTCACCTTACTCCAATAAACATTCAACAACTGCCAGTGTCTGATGCCACAATTTGGGTTGACATCAAAGCACTTGCTGTAACTTGCCCATTCCTACTGCTTGCAAGATACTCTAGATATAGCTTGCTGCACTTCTGTACTGACCACAACTTCTCAAGAGGCATGGTACAGCGCTGTTCTGAAAGCATGGCGGAACGAGCATGTGAACAGTTGAATAACAGGTTTTCCTGTCGACAAGACTTTGAGGGCCCTGCAAAACAATCCCAACAAGGGTTGTAGGATTGTTGTGCTGGGCTTTCGGCACCAATGGTACGTGAGGATAGCATGGGATTGGACAACTAGGATGGTGACCCTATGCACTGAAGAGCAATGCAGGAGGATCCAGACGGAGATGCAACACGACATACATTGATTCCACAGGTATTTAAAGAGTCAACAAAAAAAGACCATCTCATCATCATTCAATATTCTAATGCTAAGTGTCCCAAAACAACTCCTCTCTCATCCTTCTCCCATGAAAACCCCCAAAAGACAGTCATACTTGTCCTTCATCCCCCTACACATCGCCAAGCCCAAATTAATCCCTAACAGTGCCCAGGTTAGGCTTTAGATGTTTTTCAAGTCCCAGGCCGAGGGCATAATGAAGAGGGCTGCTGGGATTGTTGACACCATGTCAAGTCAGTGGGGTTCCCTCTGAGGAATGGGAAGTGAAACATTCATTGGAAGACCTGGCAGTAGGCCATCTATAAGGCCATTAGTGACACAGACTGTTACTCATGCTCCGTAAGGCCAATCAAGAGTTTGAAAAACAGCCATTCCCACATTGCCATCCCCAAAGCGATGACTGACTTTCCTTTTCGATGCAGCTAGATGGTTCCAGAACATTGACCTAAAGTCATCCATTAAAGCATGGCGGGAGGCCTTCTTCAAGAAAACTCCTTTTTGCCAATTGCCTCACCTAGACATCTGCCTGCTGGTACTAGTCCCTATACTATATGACCTGTGCCAATGAGCACCACTTTTGCCAACTGTGTCTTCACAATGCCTGCTGGCCAATCACGATCACCTCATATTTGGATTTCTGGGTATCTTCTGATGATCCTTATGTTGGTGTGATATGACTGGGTATCAATCCAATCCAGCTGCTTAAAGAAAACCCCTTCTGTGTCCAAAGGTACTGAAAAAGAAAACGTCAATCCTCTACCTCTTCATTGCCAGCTCCCTTCACCTGCAAAGCATCTTCTGGGAATAGGTGACTGCCATCTCAAGAAATGGGCCTGCCTTCTGAAATCATTGAAGCAGAATTTTGGGGTTTGGACACTGATGGGCAGCGATCTGAAGGGGGGACAGATGCCTCTGCATTATTACTCTCATCCTTCTTTTATGGCAGACCAGTTGTCCGTGTGTTGCCTACAATGAGCAGTATGATTTCATTTGGTGAGCCCTTGCATGCATGTTGTCATGGTTAATCGCATGTGAACATGATATTCTTGAATACAATATTTCAAGCCTCACGCTCGCTTCCAGATTCTGTGCCTACGTTGACAAGCATCCTTCTTCCCGACTCAACACCCCATGTCAATAATATTAGGCACTTCAAATTCCAGGGCCTCAGGCTAAGGTGTAAAAACCTACAACACATCACCAAAGAATCCAATAGGGAAAATGGCAGGACCTAAACCTGGAGGTTTTTATACATATTTACACAATGAGATTCATTCAGAGAAGTCAGTATGATGAATTTAGTCTAATACATTTACAATGGACTTCCTAAAGGTATATTTTAGGAACATGGCTTTACAAGACCATCTGAGCCCAGTCTAATTCCGCTTGGCTTACCCACATTGACATGAGGGTCAGTTCTCAGGCAGCTAAACCCACCTTCATGACATAATGAGAGGTGTGTAGGTAGGCCCATCTGCACCTCGGATTATGGCCTATGTCATGCTGGCACAGCCTTTTGGGAACTCATGTGCTTCACAACCAGCCACTATTTGATCAGTGCCAACTTCTCTAGAATGGCTCCAGCTCCTCCATCATTGCCACAATGATGGGTGCTGTTAAGCTCCATCCAAGGGTCCATAGACCTAAAGTAAAATGCCACCAATTTCCACAAAGGCAAGAGGAGTTCTTGGGGTAGGGGGGTTAATCAAAGGCCCAAACAAACACAACTGAAAGGCCCACTGGAAAGATTACCTGCCAGCCTTCAACAACATCCACACTGAAAATGAGCCCATTCTTGCAGACTGTGTGTGTTTCTGCAAGTAACACTAGGAAGAGCTACGTGAATGGCCAGCATTGGAAATTAAAAGTCCTATATTTCATTACCAAAGTAAAGGTCAAACTGAAAAGCAGCCTTTAATTCACAGTTGCAGAAGAAATTCAAAGGCCCCTTCTTCACAAAAAGCAGGGTTTTCAAACAATAAAACTAAAATAGCTTTTCATGTGTGTTTGCAGTTTTAAAGCAAGACATGAGAAAAATGTTCCCCAGTTAATTAAATATATCAGGTTATACACTTGGTGCGTGTTAACAAGCTGTAATGTATTAAAAGATATATTATGCTTCACATGCAAAATACTGACAACAATTGAAAAGAAAAGGTCACTTTGTTTCCTTGGGTCAAATGTACATTTCATTTAGGCCCGAGACAGACACTGCTGCTTGTTGTTGGGCAGATTTTCAAAGGCCTGTCTGGCTCTTTATCTGGAAAGGACATTTCAAAGCTGATGTACACTCCAAGTATTTACAACAGGGCCAGCTCAACACAGACCGAGCCCTCAGTGGGGAAATATACCAAAAAATAGAAGGTTTGGAGAGCAAAATTGTGCTCAACTTCAGATAATAGGAGAATGTGCCAGATGTCAGCATGGCTGTATGGCATCACAAGGCACAGCTGTACTGTCTGCTGGATGATAAGTATCTCCTCAGCACACCAACTCAAACAAAAAAGAGGCTAATGACTTTTACCCCAGCATTAAGAAAACATTCAGTTGCTGGTGACATGCTTGCCAAGAAATTAAACTGGCCTGGATAATTGGGAACTAAGATTTGCATACATGTGAAGATGTTCCAATAGTTTAAATGGACTATCATACTAGTGATTTTCTCTACAACAATAAGTCACACTGCATTCATTGATAGGTCCTTTAAAAGCTAGTTACCAGCTGGTTATTCCAATGTATGTTTGATCCACAGGCGATTTTTGGAAATCATGTTATCACCTCAATTCTGTTTATGGCTGCCAAGAAAATGTCCCAAATGTAAGAATTGGTGATCTGATGGAATGTAAATTTATGTATTTAGAGAGTAAATTGCATGTTCATAACTATTATACTTTTTGTATAAAGGGGGAAAAATGGCCACACGCATGTCCAACATCGTGTGAACAAGGCTGACATTTTATCGAATTCCTCATGATTAGCTGAAGTGGAATATATATATACACATAGAAAAAATAATTGACTTTCAAATGGGAGTTATAATATTTCTGTTCTCGACTCCTGAAGCAATCCTTAGAGAGAGGCTGGACTTGTGGGCGGAGAGAAATGTGACTGTCTAATCCTGGTTTCCGGATGATAAATTGACACCTCCTTAGATTATTAAGTTTGTGGGTGTGATGAGTGGTATATAAGGTGGATGCACTATGAGTGAAGGGAGAGATGCCAAATAATTACCAACTGACAACTGCCGAAAATCAACAAAGGAGATCTTCTAAAATTGCATCTGTGTGGTGCTTGGAAGAGGGCAGGAACTGTCTATTTCTGGGGAGACTAGAACACAGTGGCTGTGGGGCTTCCCTAGAACCATAGAGGGATTATTGCTGTGGAATTCCATTGGCTGTAGTGCTGACCAGAATTCTCCTTTTCCCTGAGAGCAAAGCTCTGTTCCATGAGCACAGAGCTCAAAGATTTCCAAAAGTAAGTAGATTGTCCAACAAAATGCCAGTGTCAGAATATATTTAATTAAGCCATTGCCTTTCATTAGTAGGTTCACTTCCATAAGTGGTTGGGGGACAATTTTGTGGACCCTTAGCATATTTGACTGTATATTCATTTAATTTACTACCAAATAGATTGATGCAGGGGGGAGCTTGAAAGAATTTGAAACCTTAAACCTCTCTTCTAGTGGGAAGATACAAGATAGTCATTTAAAGTAATTGGGGTGCCTTTCTTTTTCCTGTTCACCCCTGTTCTAATGTGAGGAGGTGAACATTCCCAAAACAAACATTCCCAAATGAACCCCTTACCAAAACTTGTTTTTAAACAAATGATTTACTTGCCACCAAAATGAAAATGATAATTTTCACCATCCCCAACTTTGCCTTTCAAACCAAAAGATACTGGTCCCTAGAATTGAAATTCCCAAATGAACCCATTCCCAAAACGTGCTTTTAAATAAAAGGTATTCTTATCTTAAAAATCTAAATTCCCAATTGTCACCACTATTTTAACATTGTATTTAACCAAGGGCTGCCCTTGGCCCCACAAAAGATCTAAACTGTCCAACTTCCCCAAAACAGCCCTCTAAGTGAAGGGGAGTCGGACAAACCAAAATACATTATCATCCCTATTTTACTGTGCATCTTCCCAAAAACGGGCCTCTAAGTACGGGCGGGGGTCTGCAAAATGAAAATTCCTAATCTGTCCCCACTCCCTAGACCTGGCCTTTGAACAGGAGGGTGCTGCATATCATTTGATGCTTGGGTTTTTGGGGCTGGGGGAGAAGTGCTTAGCTAAAGTGGGACCTCATGTATCCAACACTGAACGTGTGATGTATATCTTGTTTTTAAATTAGCCCTGAGTCTATTCGTAAGCTAAATTCTGGTGAAGAACACTTATCTTTGATTTAAACTGATAGCATTTCTAGTGTGCAGGGAACTCCACATTTCAAGCCTTGAAGGTGAACTTGTTTCCACAAAACCAAAATGGTGCTTATGTTTTGATACTGAACCACTCAGCAAGCAGTGTTGAAGATTATTTTCTAGCGTTATGCCATATTATTATTATTATTGAAATTCGACTTACAACGGAATTCATGGGAAAAGAGTTTTGACAGTTAATGTAGCATGTTTTCCATGTTTGGGAGACAAAAGTAAATGGAGACAAAGTGTGTTTTGTAATTGAAGCTGTGTTTTCTGCCACAAAGAAGGTGACAGCTGTGATTGAACAAAAATATTATTCATTGAGTTTATAATTAAAATAAATATATACTCTTTCTATACCCCGGCATGGTTCTTGGCTCATTGTGGGCACAGGGGGGTAGGATTTATGCGGCTCTATATGAGTCTTAAATAAGGCCAGCGCTAAAAAGAAATCTTATGCGAAATATTGTCGGGCTGCTTGATTGGGGAGACAGGAATTCCTGGGGGTAAGGGTGGCCTCTCAATATAATGCTACAGTTAGACACCCTATGGAGAGACACTGTGACCTAGAAATGGCTTCTTTGCTACTTTCATGCATTTGGCAAGTCTTTAGGGACAGACTCCAATGTCACTGACCTGGCCCTGATCACCACTCAAAGCATGGTGGTGGCTTCAGGCTTGGTTTTCACCATTGGGCAATGAAAGTAGCATGTACACAGCCACCCTCTACTGAACTCAGAAAAGAGAGAAATGTCCTTTTCTGGAAAACCAACACTTAAACCGTACTTACTAACAAGTGCTGTGCCCATACTGCATCTTTTGTATTGAATTAAGCCACTCTAGAAAAATATCTTGGTGGCAGAGTGGTTGCAAATAACAGATGTTACAATATAAGCATTTTTCAAGAAAAGGTAGCTGGCACCCCTCTCCAGAAAGAACATGGCATGATAACCTGTTCTGTGTTTTTTTTTCCCACTTTGAGAGTGTGCAGCCATCGCCTTTTGCTCACTGTACCTTTCACAGATGGCAAATACCCATTTGCATATCAGTCTTTGTCCCGCCCACATGGGCAGTCCAGCACAGAAATGCTATGGCAATTCCTTTCTGAACAAGAGTACCAACAGCAACCCCATACATGTGTTTCAGCCGTGTTGGGCCTCATCAGTGCAGTGGAGCAAATGTCTTGTGGGGACTCAACTGTATTCTATGGGACATAGCGCCAAAAGTAGAGATGGCTGGAGAAGGGGAGTTTGCTGCACCAGGGGGTATGTCTGAAAGCTGCTCACTGCATGGTGAGTGGGGGCATGTTGAAGCCAAGCCCAAAAAAACACAGGCAGCAGAGCCCTTCGGATTCCTCTCCTAAGGCACCCAAACATTTGGCTGGGGTTGTAAGGCAGCAATCCGAAAATGCTAATTTTGCAACAGCTCCCCGAAAAGCAAGCAAAAGAGCATCACATTTTTTGTTTTTCTCATTTATACATGTCACGGTTACCAAACCCCTAGGCTTGGGCATAAAGTGCTTAATAATACGCAGCCTGTCTATGGCTTAACCACGGTCAGGCTTCTGAGCCTTCCACAGCGTCATGGTGAACCAAGGGATGTAGAAACGATGCCGAAGACAATGCAACACCCCTCTTTTCCTTCCACCAAGCCCTGCACGGCCATGAATGGCCATGAACTATAGATGAAAAGCTGGAAGAAAATATGGGACTAATTTAACTGAAGATAGCACTTCAACCATGACCTCTTAGGGCAGAAGCCCCAGTCCAGCCTTCCTGGAGGTTGCCAAGTCCTGCTAGGGCCTTTACGTAATGGTTATATTGGTGTGTGAGACAGGAATAATGTTAGACTGGGCACTTATGGGAGTTAATTTACATACTCCTGCCTTTGACCAGCCCTCTCACCTTAGGCTGCAGTTACTGGGTCTGTTAATAGAGGGCATCATGTGAAAGGTAGGTCAAAATAGGGTTGTATTATCCAGTTAACAGATGAGATATCCTAGCCTGACCTTCTGGTTTTTTGTTTCATTCTTTTGTTTACATTTTAGGGGATTGCTACTTGCGAACTAATTGCAGCTTCAAAGGTACTTGATAATTAGACCTATCCAGCTAGTATAAAACCAGCCAGTATAAAAGGAAGCCAATATCATATCCCTCTCCCCCCTCTCCTGAAGTCGTGAATGAGTACATACAGTAGCGCTCAGGTACATTCTAGTTAACGCACATTTAGCTTTGGGAAAATAACACATTGATCCCAGCAGAACAAGACATTACACAACATGCTTCAACAGCATAAAACATGACATGGCATAGCCTAACATAACACAGTGTAGCATACTGGTACCAAAGAATTGTTTGCTATTCTTACAGAACTAGAATCTCCTCTGCCACCACAAGAATCTTGCATCAAAGACTCAACCTGGTGCACAAATATCCAAAAAGAACCTCACTTCCACAACAAAGAGTGAAGTAAACATAATATAGCCTGCCAATTGACACCCAATAGAGCCACCTACGAATCCTCTCACTCCATTTGAGTTTTCCCCGTCTCTGTATCAGAGTAAGAAAAATTATTTCAAGCCTCAAACCATCGAGATGTCAAGGTGAGATCTGCTCAGCCACAGTCATTAAAGATGTGGTGGAGGAGCTTGCACCGTTCATCACGTCCTTAATAAATGCATCCTTCAAAACAAGCACTGTCCCGACCAACCGCAAAGATGCCTGGGTCCTCCCACTACTAAAAATACCTACACTAGACCACAACACCCCTACTAATTATCGGCCCATAATAACTGCACCATTCATACACAAAGTTTTGGAAAGGGCGGCCTACCTTAAAATTCAAAACTACTTAGAATCCAATGATCTCTTGGGACTACGCCAGTCAGGCTTCAGACCAGGTCATGGCACAGAATCACCGCTTATAGACCTAAAAATTCTAATGGATGAGTTAAAAGACAAAGGTAACCTAGCACTCCTTCTCTTATTAGACTCATCAGCGGCCTTTGACCTGGTCAACCACAAAATCCTCTGTAAACATCTGACATTGGCGGCTCACTTCTCTACCAAAGCCTCTCTATGGATCCAGTCCTTCCTCTCTAACAGAACAATGAGGGTATTCGCTCCCACAGCATCCGCCTATCCGGCCCCTGTCTCTTGTGGATTACCGCTGGGTTCTTGTGTTTCACCTACACTGTACAACATTTTTACGAAGCCACTCTTTGACCACTTGGGCCATTTTGGTGTCACCTACACTAACTATGCAATTGACACCCAAATACTCATTCCTATCACAGGCTCTTACGACATTGACGCTAAATTACTCAACAAAATTATACCAAACCATACAGGCCTGGATGCCTATCCATGGCCTCTGTCTGAACAACAATAAAACAGAGTTACTTCTTATTGGATCGCAGAGCCGACTAAACAAATTAAACGACCTATTCAAATCCTTTAATATTGATAACATCACTATAAAAGTCTCCAAAGAAGTTAAAACGTTAGGCATTTACCTTGACTCTACCCTTTCGCTAACTAGACTAGACCACGGCTTCTGCGATGGCCTATACATCAAAACCTATCACTGCCTGTAGACCTTTCCTCTCATCAGATAGCTGCATTATCTATACTATCCAGAATAGACTATTGTAATGCCCTGTATGTTGGTATGAATAACCGTAACCTGAAAAAACTACAAGTGCTATAAAACAACAACCTACGAGCAGCTCTCAATATCCCGAGCGCCAACCACATTACCTCTGCTAGACAAAAGGTCCACTGGCTCCCAGTGCAAGACAGAATTGCCTTCAAAACCTTATCACTAACACACAAGTGACTCTCGATCACAGCCCCAAAATATCTAGTAAACATATTCACTAAAAATCAAACCAACAGACCTGCTAGATCCACACAGCCACATCTCCTTACGATACCTAGATTTAAACAACAAAGCAGGGGGTAATAGCTTCCTTGTACTTGCCGCTAAACTTTGGAATTCCATGCCCCCAGTTCTAAGAGCTGAACCATTCTTCTGGACCTTCCGAAAAAAAGTTGAAAACATGCTATTTGTACAGGAGCAATAATGTATTGTCCCTCCATGGTTATAATTATATCTGTACTGTCTCAAATGTATATTTTGCAATGTATGCTTCTGTAACACGTAATTAACCTATTGCAACAAAACTGTAACTCTCAAAGAATGCGACCAGATACCCGTGGTTTAGGTGCGCTCTACAAATGAATTCATACATAAATAAGTAAATAAATAAATAACAAATTTGACTGAGCACTTGCAGTCCGTGCACTTCAAAACCAGGCATGGCATAGATAATGTAGATCAATACAGGCATATAGAAAAGCACGGCTTTGCTAGGCATTTCAAACTAATAATAATGCAACCCAGCAGAAACAGCACTGCAAAGGTAGCGTGTCACATACACAGCAATGTACACACACACTCTGCTCCAGACTAACTGTTTCTAGATCTGAAGCCTTCTGCTGCTCTTGGAGTTAACTGTATCTTTGGCACAACCCCCAACTCCCATTTTTCACCAGCCGCACCCCATTGACATCTCCTAGGAAGCTTCTAGCTACAAGTGCATGGTGTATCTTTAGCACAATACCCCTTCACAACTCACTTTCACATTTAACTTCATGGACACACCCAGTATCCAAGTGTACTGTCTGCTGTGGATACCCAGGTATGCAGGAAAGGTGCTGCTCCATAGGACCATGGAGTCATGACTTGAACCAGGGAAATGGGTGCAACAGTAGGTCATGGTGAGGTCTGTGATGCATGTTCACTGATGCATGTTCACTGTACATTCCCAGAATGGCAATGTTTCCGATTATGGTGCAACCAATGGCACATGAGTGCAGTCCAAAGCTGCTAGTAGAGAAGTGGGAAGTAGCTTAACATCTGACATGAACATCTGCAGGGAAATGCATGCAGACGGTGTGCTATGTGCCTGTGGCACGTAAGTGCAGGACTGCTGGCAGCGTTCAGCAGCGGTATTATGGCTGTTTGTATTTTGATCTCATTCTCCATTCTCAATGCCAGGCTAGATGAGGGTGAATAGGTCTGCTGTGGTCTGCTGGTTTAGGCGATGTGTAATCAACTGTGCATCTGCCAGTATACAGGATGGTGATCTGACTCAGGTAATGGGCATCCTCCCTGCCACACATATCCTCCCACTTGGCCCTGGTGGGTTCCTTTGTTGCTGCTGTGCTATTCATTGTAGGTCAATAAAGAGTAAGAATCCCTGTATGTCCACGTTAGCAGCTGCTAAGGGCTGCATGTTGCTTGGAAGTGTGTTTGGGCAAGGGCTGTCCCTTACATACTCTGTTAGAGGCCATTAGGAGCACCTGTGAGTTAGTTTTCCTCATCTGGATGCATTTACCTCCACCTGTTGGTGGAAGTAACAGTGCCCAATTTTGTATAGAATTTCGCTTTGTAATAGGGTGCAATAAACACAGAGTTTTTTACCGGTAATTCCGCTAGAGAAAATAACGCTGGTGGAATAATTCCCCTGGCGGTAATTGCATACAGTGCAGTTAACGCCAGAAGAATTACTACTGGTTTCTATATCCTATAATTCGGCAGAACTGTAAAAGTGGCAGTTATTCTGTTAGGCACTTCCCTCGCCTCATCAATTTCCTCTCATCTCCTGCTGTTCACTCCTCTCCCCCCTTGGCTACCTTGCCCTCTCTCTCCTCCTCATCCTCTGTCCCTCCTAGGGCTCTTTCTCCTCCGCAGGGCGTACCTCTGATCTGTACCCCTCCCCGGAAGGTCTTTAAGGCTGGCAACCTTCTTCATATTGCCACACTCAACTCTTGCTCTGCTGTCAAACACTCCTCTGACATCTGCCACCTCCTTGAAGAAATAGACCTTGATGTCCTTGGTCTTACTGAGACATGGTTCACGGCCAGCTCTGTTACGAGCTTTGGCACTCTCCTCCCTGATGGCTACAAGATCCTCTCAGCACCCAGATCCTCCCGGTCCGGTGGGGTGGTAGCCCTGATCTTTCCTGAGTGGATTCCTGCCTCTATCCTTCCCACTCAGACCTACTTCTCTTTTAAATGCCTTGTCTGTAGGCTTTCTTTCTCACCTACCCATTATCTTACTGTGGTTACTACTGGCCTCCTGGTCAAATCACCTAATTTCCCTCTGATTGGGCAGACCTCTCCTCCTCCCTCCTGGCCTGTACCACTCAACTCCTCCTCGGTGACCTAAATATACATTTAGACTCTCCTTGCTCCTCCTCTGTACTCTTCCGTGACCTCTGCGACTACCTCTCCCTGTCCATCCTCCCTTCTGGCCCGACTCACTCAGCAGGGCACACACTCGATGTCTTGATCTCCTCTGACTTCCCCCTCTCCATCTCTCTGACCACTCCTCTCTCCTGGAGCGATCACTCCCTCCTCTCATCTCATCTCTCCCTCTCTTCCCCCAAGCCAAGCCTACCCCAACACTGCCACCTACCTTCTCAGACATCCGGCCCATGAAGCGTGTGTCAGTTGAGGCTTTTGCCACCACTTTCTCTCCCCCACTCCACCTTTGGCTGTCTCTCATCCTGATACAGCCCTGTCTCTGCTCTACTCTTCAATTTCTGATACACTTGATGCTCTCGCCCCTGTCATGAGGATCCGTTTGAAGTCCAAAGCCAAGTGCAATTCCTGGTATGACTCTGACCTAGCTACACTTAAACGTAAGTGCAGGGGAGCTGAGAGGAAATGGAGGACTTCCTGTTCATCCCCTGACAAACTGGCCTGTCGCCTGCTACAAAGGCAATACCGACTCTCTGCCCTCACCAAGAAGAGAGTCCATATTCAATCTGGTGTCGCTGTGGCATCTAACAACTCGGCCAAACTCTTTAAAATCTGCAAGGAGCTGGCCAACCCTGCTGCAGTCTCTACCCCTCCTGTTGCCTCCCAGGCTCTTTGCAATGCCCTTGCCTCTCACTTCATTAAAAAAAACCAGGACATCCTGTCCACCCTCTCCACCCACACTCCTCTTCTTCCCTCTCCATCTGTGCTTGCTGACCCTCCTTTAGCCACCCTCCCACCATCCTTCACGTCTTTTCCTCTTTTCACCCCTGACGAGGTTGCTAGACAAGTCCGATCTATGAAAGCCTCTTCAAAACAGGTTCATCCCTCTAAAACCATCAAGGACCACATTGACATCATCGCTCCGGCCCTTGCTAATTTTTGCAATCACTCCTTTGCCTCTGGATCCTTCCCCTCCCCTCTGAAGCACTCCCTTGTGCATCCTCTTCTCAAGAAACCCACAGCTTATCCTTCTTATCCAGCTAACTATCGCCCAATTTCCATTACTCCCTTTCTTGGCAAACTCCTGGAAAAGTTGGCCATCTCTCAGCTTAATCTTCATTCCAATTCTGTTGGCTGTCTCCATGACCACCAGTCTGGCTTCAGAGCTGCCAGAAGCACGGAAACTGCTCTCTTAAACATCTGTGAAGATCTGCTCACCAACCTTGACTCTAACATCTCCTCTGTCCTCATCCTCCTCGATCTCTCTTCTGCCTTTGACACAGTCAACCATACCATCCTGCTCAATCGTCTCTGTGAAAACCTGGGTATCACTGATCAGGCTCTGGCCTGGCTGACCTCTTTCCTCTCAGATCGACCCTCCCAGGTCCAACTTGGGTCCTTCCTTTCATCTATCTTCCTCTCTACCTGTGGTGTTCCCCAGGGGTCTAACCTCTCGCCCAGGCTTTTCAACCAATACCTGGCAACTCTCGCCCACTGCATTGCCATTTTCTGCTCAAATTTCCAGTGCTACGCTGACACTCAACTCATTTTCCAGTTTACTATTGAGATAGGTAATCCTAATGTACACTATCTTGACGTACAAACAATTATCCAAGCCAATAGAATTACCACTACGCTGTACACAAAGCCTACAGACCTTAACAATCTGCTTCATCGGCTCAGCTTTCACCCGCCCAAAACTCTCCAGAATCTGCCTTATGGGCAGATGTTAAGGGTTAAAAGGATTGTAAGTGACCCAGAAGACTGCCGCTTACAACTACAGAAGCTGCAAGAGAAATTACAAGCATGAGGATATCCAGAGACAGATTTAACCATTGCCCGTGATAAAACCGATGCACAAGAGCGCCAGCAACTGTTGGTGAAGAAACCTGTAAAAGACAGTCCTGAATAGGTTTTCGTTACCAAATATTCAATACAAAGTAAGCAAATTAAGGCCATAATACACAACAGGTGTAATGTTCTCACAAGCGATGAACGGACTGCTGACCTGTTTCCTACTCCACCGATATTTGCGTATCAGAAGAGTAGTAACCTGCGGAATTTGTTAGTACAAACCAAAGAGAGAATACCTGTCAAGAGACCAGACAAATTCCCTGGGACTCATCCCTGTATGAGCTGTGGGAACTGTAACAGCATCAGCAAAGGTAGCACAGTTACACATCCAAGAACTGGCAAAAGGTTCGCACTGAGGCAACATGCTACATGTCTTTCAGAGAATGTTATTTACGCAATAAAGTGTCCCTGTGGAAAGTATTACGTGGGAGAAACCGCACGTAAAATTAGGATCAGGATAAATGAGCATAAATCTAGCATCAGGAATAACAACAGGATGTCAGCTGTAGCTAGACACTTCAATGACAATGGGCACACGGTGAGCCAATTGAGATTTCTCGTGCTAGAAGTTATGCTCCCCAAAAGACAATCTCGAAACATCAAACAGTGGCGAGCACAGAAGGAGGCTTTTTGGATCAACAAACTTGACTTGCTGTCACCGAATGGAATGAGCGAGGAGCTGGACCTCAGTTGTTTCCTTTGATGTTGGAGTAACTGTATTATGATTTATGATTTATTGTGGAGTTGATAAGGTGTAGTATGTCAGAATGTACTATGACATTGAGCCAATTCTAGGCTCACTCAGGATATGCCAACAGAGGTATGGTCAAGAATGGACCTACTTTTAAGATATACAACATGGCCTTTATGACCAATAAGGAACTATACACTCGCCTTGGATTCTTCCAGGCTGTCATCATCTTACTGCCGGAGAATTTTGTCTAAAGTTTTTTTCTTTTTTTCTTTTCTTCCTTCTTACTTTCACGGTGTTATTTCACCCTATGGCAACCTTAGATATAGTACCCGGGGCATTTGCAGCCTTGATCTTTTCTTTACTCTCCTTTACCTCCAACTAAGGATATTTACGAACTAGTACTGGGGAGTTTACTGCTTAAACTACTCTCGCCTGTGCCAGTGCACGCCGTGGTGATAAATTTCACGATAATTGAAGCGTATTTCTAACTATAGAAACTGTGCTGGTTTTTATCTATTTTTTATTTTACATTTTTTTATTTTCCTTATTCTGCTTGGTTTCACATTCTCCAGTTTTATTTTTTATATTCTATATTTTTTATTATTCTTATTTATGTACGAAATGCTATTTAATGTTTGCCTCATGCTCCCAAGAATATTTAATTTCATAATGTAAACCTAACTATCATAACTACGAGCCCACATAGAGTGTACACCCAATAAAGCACACTATACTCGTGATATACACCAACATCCTTTCCAACATGGCTGCCGGCTTGTCTTAGTACTCACGGCCCGATACGTGGCTTGGCAACGTGATACGAACACAATAAATAGCACCATGACTACAACGAACGCGTCCTAGTGGCGTCTTTGGGTGGCTCGCCTTCCATCTACTGGCAGGTAATAAGTAAGATTGAATGCTGCAGTGCTCGTAGGCATCTGAGCCTTTCAAATGAAAGGACACATTGACACGCCGCGAATCGCGCTGCATGTCACTTTCAGAGCCTCTGTTACAGAATGAAACATTGATACGCCGGGTGCCGCGCTGCATGTCGCTTTAATGAGCGGCTATGCTCGTAGGCGTCCGAGCTCTGCTAGTAGAATGGTCATTTTGACACACTGGTAACCGCGTTGCATGTCTCTTTCAGATAAGAGTCTGCACGCTAAGTTAAACGCCTGCACACGTATTTGAAATGCCTGTCAAGATTTTTTCACTTTGAAAGTGTTGGTGTAAAATTCAAGTCCATGCTGTATCTATGGCAAGGTTAGTGTAGAGATATTCACGTTATTACTTGATGCCCATTAGAAAAAATGATATGGCATTCTGGTGGTCATTTTTCTACCTTTTTCTCTTTCTCTCTCTTTGCTATGATTCCACGGTTTATCATCACATACATGTAATGGAATTTCACGTATGTATTTTTTACTTTATTTTTACTATTGGTATCCGTTGGAAATCTTGTGGTTCATGACATGTGGGGACTCTTTATTACATATAACTTTTCTCCTGGTATGTGTTCAAATCGTGTTGTCCATTGCGGTTTTTGTCATTGAACTTGTGCATCCATATGGCCATTTTGGGCATGATGTATCCATACCCGGCATACTTTAAAAACTCCAAAATCATGATGACGATGATGTATACGCTGATGGCTTTATTTACTTGTTCTGTTATGATTCATGTGGATTTGCTTTATGATTGCTCTATGTTTAATTGATCAATATTGCTGATATATTGTGGGTTATCCAACAGATTCGTTTGTTCATTTTTTTGGCACTCGAATCTGATTAGTTTGTGAAAGAGCTGGCCCTGACGAAGGAACATAGTTCCGAAATGCATTGGCCAATTGTTTGAACTCGCCCTGAACATCTGCTTTTTCTAAGATGTACAAATACTGAAATTGATGACAATAATCAAGTATTAAACTATCGTTTTTTGCAGTAAACCAACAGAAGTTAATTATTTTTTGCTTTGAACTGCATTGTATCTATACACCACGAGTGGTGTTTAAGAGTGCAGCCCGCACCGCTGGCTTAACGGCCTTGGTCCTCACCTCCTGACTCAACTCATTTTCAGGCTGCCCTCTGCCACCTCCTCTCCCTCTCTCATCTCTGATTGCCTAAATGCCATTCAAGATTGGTGTGCCGCCAATGATCTTTGTCTGAATGCCAGCAAGACGGAGATCCTCCTCATCGGCACACCTTCACCATCCTTTCCCCTCACTCTCAGGCCGGCCTCCGTTGGCCCTCCTCCTACCCCCACCTGCGAGGCTAAGAACCTCGGGGTTATCTTTGACTCCACCCTTTCCTTCTCCGCCCACATCTCTGAGGTCTCTAAAAAGTCACATTTCCGACTGCACCTCCTCAGAGGTACTCTGCCTTTCCTCTCCTTCCCCCAGAAGCTCATGGTATCTCAAGCTCTGGTTCTCTTTGGCTTGGACTATTGTAACAGCCTCTATCTAAATCTACCTGCCTCTACTCTCCGCCCTCTGCAACTAATCCAGAACAGGACTGCGAGACTTGTCCTTGTCCTCAAGCCCTGGGATCGTATCTCTCCAGCTCTGAAATCTCTCCACTGGCTCCCAGTGGATGCAAGGATTAAATTCAAAACCCTATGCATTGTCCACAAGGCTTTCTGGGGCCTGGGTCCAAAATACCTTCAGCTATCCCTCCGCAAATACCTCCCTCTCGAGCTCTTTGCTCCTCTACCTCCAACTCAGTCAGTCGTTTTTCTAAGAAACGAGCTGGGGGTACATCTCTATCTTCGGCTGGGGCCTCCCTCTGGAACAGCCTCCCAGCTACTCTAAAACTTGAAGAGAACCATCTCCTGTTCCGGAAGCACCTCAAGACCTTCCTCTTTTCTTCTGCCTTCGCTCCCCCTCTCCCCTGCTGATCTGTTCTCTCTTGGCAGCGTGCACCTGGCCACCCTCTGTCTTTTGGGCCCAGGTACCTGCTCATCCTGCCACCCTCCCGCACTGCCTCCGGGCCACCCTTGCACTGGGGTCTGTATCTGTACCCATACAGCCCCCCCTTTTTCTTCCTGCACTTATCAGACCTACCCTGTCTGCTGCCTTAAACCTAGCACTTGCAAATTGCTGGCTGCATTACCACTGGTTGTTGCCTTTATTATGTATTTATTGTTATTTATCTGTTTCTCCTCTGCTTCGCACTTTCCACCTGTCCCCCCTTCCATGCACTTTTCCCCTCCTCCCTCTCCCATGCACTTGCGCGTTCTCAATGTCACTGGGCCTAGTAAGATCGCTGTTTTGTTCTCCCCTGCTCCCCTCCCTTGCCTTGTCGCGCTCTGAAACACTTGTGTACGAGCACGATAGAAATAAAATATCAGTCAATCAATCAATCAACTCACCCACTGAGGACAGCAATCTATTCTTCTGACAACGCATTTCAGAAAAGGCTCTAACAGCTTGGTATCAGATCTCTCTCTTACGCAAGATCAAGCTCTTCCTCCCACCTAATGAATTCAAAATGGTGGTGCAGGCCCTAGTGATGTTCTATATCACCATGTAAAGATACATTTTCTTTTCAAATTCTAGGCTCTCATTAGGGTGGCATGACTAATCTCATGTCTCCTGTTCATAGAGACCCACCCCGCAATTCTGTGCAAAGGCAGGCATGTGTACGAAAACAAAAATGTATTTAAAAGATTTAAAGCCAAATTCAAACAAATGTGATCTCCTCTTTATGCCAGGGAAGTCACCAGAATATTATACACTTGTAAACAATTGCTTAGCAAAACAACATTTTACCTGACAGCATTAATCGCTCAGATTCGCACACAAGCATTCCTTTCCATTAGCATTTTTCAATATACATTAAGCTCTAAAGGATACTAAGCATTCTAATTACCCTCATATTGCTTATCAATAAATGTTTCTCAAAATCTCTAATTTCACAAAAGCAACTTCACCCAATAAGCATGGTTACATTAGCAAATTCATCAGTATAGTTTTTTTCCTTCCCTGCTCACACCCACCATTTACAGAATCAGTTCATTATTAACACAATACATGTTGTGCCGGGGCTTTGGAACCTGTGTGTGTACTGTTTTCTGAACATGTGTATGCAACTTTCAATCTACATAAGTGTGCAACATTCAACCTCCATATGTGTGCAACCTTATCTGAACATGTGCATGCACAGCTTTTATGAAGATGCGTGTTTAGAGCTTTCAATACATTTCTATTAATTTGCCCTCAGATCTACAGGTTTTGGGTTGGAGATGCAATATTCTCCAGAAAAAGGTACAATACTCCCCAAACTCCACCCACCCCCTGCCCCTTTCAGCCTGAACCTATCCCTGTCATATCTCTATACTTGATGAGATTGTCATTAGAGCCACATGTACCGATATGACCTCCCTATTGTATGTACTACATGACATAAGAACAATTACTTGATATGTTACTGCAACAGCGCCTCAATGCCCCCGGGCTGTATGTGCACTATACAAATGAAATAAATAAAATTAAAGCCTCCTTGTTTTTTCACATCAGATATAGGCCTACCTGTGCATTTCAGGGTACGGGATTTCTTGGGTTTTACACTTTGCACAATGTCCTGTGAAAAGAATGCATTCTCTAACCTACTTTCTGTTGTGCAATTATCTATTTAATGACTAGGCTCCCACTCTCTTTACACTCGCCTACTTGAATACCAAACAAAGAAAAGCTGGAGGCACGTGGTCATCTCACAATAAGACCATCATCAGAATGGAAACTAGATGGGCTCAAAAGGAGAAAAATAGGAAACAAACCATTGGGCCTCACTCTGGGTCTGGCGGTAACCCTGCTGGTGCTACCAGTGAGTCGCCCGCCGCAGTACTCGGAATAATTTACTCGTGCCTGATCTCCCAGGGCCACCGGGTCATTCCGAGTCTGGCGGCCGGGAAGTCAGCCGCTGGTATATTTGTTAATCCCCATTCCCATAGAGTCTTACAGGACTCTATGGGAGTGGGGACACAGGAGCACCGGCACTGTTGCTAACGGTGCCTGTGCTCCCGTGATTAGTCTGCCTACCATGACCACTGCGCCTGTCAGGGTCAGACCTGTCGGGCACAGCGGCCCCGGCAGGCAGTCTTGTCGTTTGCCGGTCCGGAAACAAGGGGGCCAGTGAACTTCCCGGCACCCTTTTTTCCGGACTGGCAAACTTATAATGAGGCCCATTGTCTTGCTTTGCTACAGATCCTCTGGAACACCATCCAGGTAGCAATCCGGACTGCTCCAAGTTTGCTCCAGTGTAGAAAGGAACTGAAGACCTGGTTCTTCCAACAACACCGTTGTGTAACCGAGATCGTGGCTATCTTGTGCACAGCCTCATCCATATATTGTACAGTGCTAATGTAACCCTGATCATTTGTTAAATTCTCACTACCAATGTTTTGCTTTATGATTTGAACAGCACTCTTTTGCTCCAGAGCTATGTTTGTGCTATACAAATATATAATAAATACTAATAATAAAAGGTTGCTTCTTGTTTACCTACCCTACTTCATCAACTCCACGACCCCATTATCCCACTCCACCCATCTCTCAGCTGAACACCTTGAGGTGAACAGCATCTCCTGACCCCATTTGTAGCTTTTTGTTGATTTATTGTGGTTTCTTTGGAGCACGCCACGCTCTGCCCCCTCTCCCCGGCCCCTTCCCGCTTCCTGCTTCACTTTAGCCTGCCCCCGTTCTACCACCCAGAACCTTTGATTGCCCCCAGCCCATCCATTGTAAAACTGGATACACTCTGATGCATTTTAGAGCACGTAACAGATTGACTACCCCTCTCTAGAGGTCCTGTATGTACAACAGGGTGGGGTGAGGTGGGACTACCTTCTTGGTAAGTAGGGCTATCACCTGAGTTGGGGCAGTTATTTAAGCCAGAAACTTTTGTTGCAAAACAAAATTCTCTTTAATAGTTTTTCATAAAAGCATGTTAAAAAAACATTTCAACATTTGATCCTTTGACCGTCAATCATACCTTTCATTCAACAAAGACTTATACAGTAACGGGGTAAATCAAATTTGGTTTTCTTCATGCATAACGGTTGATCATTTTATGCATATATGACATAGGAAAAATACATAGGGTTTCATTTTTCGGTCGATATATGTTTCGGCCCTTGGAGATGTACCACCCTTGTCTTGGGTGGTCACTAGTTCGAATATTGGGCCATCTTCAGGACATACATTATTGGTCCTGGAAGATCAGTTTCATTCCCCATTGATAGATTAAATGATCTGTTGTCCATACACTGTGATTTAGGACTTCTGAGATTAGTATACTGGGTATTTGAATTGTAGCATCCAGTATCTAGTTCCAGGGATACACGTATCGAGCTGTGTCTTCTTTTGTAAGCGTCTCGATCTTACGGAGACCCAGTGTAAAAATCCCATGAATTAGGGCGGCACTTCAGAAATGACTTCTGTGGTGATATCTTTCTTTGCATAGTAACAGGGATTAATCCTGTAGACCAGCCGTTCCTGTTAACGGCTTCAATTCAACACTACAGCTAAGTTAATGCGTAGTCTGGGATGCTGATGGAAACCCTTATTTATATATTTTTATGACCAGTTATAATCTGGATGATGAGCCCTTGTATAACGCCCCTCTCTTAGAATCCCCCTGACCCCACTGAGCCAAGAAGTACGTTTGTTTTGCAAATTAAAAAGGTTTATTTGAAAAATTAAACAATAGATATATATCACACTTTTATAAATAAATTGATAATTGATAGCACACTTGTGAATATGAGCAGTAATCAGCAATAGGTAATCCTACAGTAGCACAGTTCTTGGTCACTTATGAATAAGAACAGAGGACTAAGGTAGCAGAGAATGCTTTATATGGTTCAAGGAAATGCAAGGTGGGACAGAATGCAACACAGAAATAATTTGATATGATTTCAACAAGAGATAATGTGATCACTTTTTCTTTTGACAATTCACTCCCCCCCTTTATGCAATATAAGGAAATGGAAGGAGAGCACAAGTCTTCAAGAACACCAACAAAAATGCAATACAAAGTTCCATTTCCCCCCCAGCAAGCTGAGAGCACCAGGGATGATTTTTAAACACAGGCCCAAAATACTTTAATGTGGCGGCAATGAAGTGAAAAATAGGCTAACAATGCTTTTAATTCCCTCTAGAGGTTCAGGGTGAGGGAGAGATACTTTAAATCAGTTCAGGCCAGCCATATCAATGATTCAGGGATGGTTATCAGGTTGAAAACGGAATTCTGTAATGGAAGCAAAAGACAAATATTTTTACACGTGGCTGAAATGAAGCAAAATGTCAAATCGCGGCAATTTAGTCGCGTGCGTCGAGCGCAGTTACGGAGGAACTATAAGGAGTAGCAAGTCGGTTTAGAGCTTGTTGGAAAGCTTAGAATCTCAGCTTTAAAACAATCTCGCTTCTATCACTAACGGTTCAAGAGATACGGACGATTTTGTGAAGGTAGATTCTCAAAATAAAAGTCAAGCTCAGAATGACAGATGACAGTTTTGCAGCTTTGAAATGACAGAATGAACACACGATTCCTATGATGCAGTTCTCAATAGGTTAAAATAGTTTGAATTAGATTATTTTAAACTAAGAGATTGGTTCTGCACAGTTCTGGCGAGATACTCACACTGTAAATTTAAACGGAATGGCCTTGTCACGGATCTGGTCAATAGGTTTAGCTGCGGTTCTCTCTGCTCGGCGGGTCAATCAGGCACCGGTTCTGGTCACAGCGGTCTGGGTCTGGCACTCTGCACTGCACGGATCTCTGGTTCTACTGGTCTGGATCAAATGGATTCTGGATATAGCACTGCTTTCTGGGTACTGGTTCTGTTCTGGAAACACAGGACTCTCAACAAGCAGCAAACCACACAGCCCGGCGGTTGAATAGTTTGCAAAAGATTTTGAGGCCTGCTGAAGAGTTCAGCTCTTTGGAGTTTTTTTTCTGGAGTTAGTCTGGATCTCTGGAGTTCTGGATCTGGAGTTCTCTGTCAAAATGCTCCGCAGAAATGGAAAATGAATATCCCTGTCTGGCTTCCAGTGGCGCTTTTTATGTCTTTAGAAAATGGGTGTGTGTTGGCATAGCTAAGCCTGCCCCTCGCAACTTATCAATGGCCAAGTTTTCCTCTCTCCCTTGATTGGGGGAAGGAAATGGAGTGTCATCGTGATGAGGTAGTTTATGTTTCAGAGAATCCACCCCTGGTCAATTTGCACACAAATCTATTCTTGATCCAAATACATATTTATCTACGTAAAATTTTTCTAATATTATATGTCCAGTTAACATATTTTCTGTAGCACCAAACCATCCGATCCCTGTCTTTGTAAGATGTTGTGTCCACTTATGACAGAATTCTGCCCTTTTCATCAAGGACACAACCTCTAAACCTTTCCAGAATTTACACAAACATGCACAAGGAATATGGGCATCAGATGATAAAGGGTCAGATTTTTAACATACAGACATTTGGAGTAATACCTTATTTTCCACTACTACCCCAAGAACATACCACAGATTCCTAACACCTCTTAAAATGTGCACAGAAGAATCACAAGAATAATGATATTAATTATATAATTTTGACAAGTCTGTACTATGAATTATCCATCTTTTTAAAATTATGCTGTGGCCCAGAGGGGTGTGGTTTCCCAAAGCACATGGTGGAATTTCTGGTTTGTCCACTTCCTCCTACTCAAGTTGCTCACAGAGGCACTGCCCCTCCCCGTTTCTCCCAAGAGTAAGCCATTTACGACCCCCCTAAATTAACATTTGCCTGAGCCAAGGAAGGCTCATTGTTCTGTTTCCCTCCAGTCCTAGGTGCTCCTCCCCTGATTCAATCAGGGAGGTGTCATCTCCTTTTGGTGGGGGCAGCAGAAGAGTGGCTGAGCAAGTTTCAACTCCTGTCGGGGGTAGTTGCTGGGCAGAATTCAATCTCTTTAAGCCAGGCTTCAGCTAAATGACACTTTTGTTCCCAGTTTTTCTTCATTCAAAACAAACTTACAATTTTTACACATGCAGCTAGAATGCTGATTCTAAGTTCAAAACTATGACATTTAACAGTTGCAAACTATGTGACACTTAACAGTAGGTCACTCATTTATTTTAAACATTTAGATTTTAGTGGCTTTCAGTCCAATTTAACTTAGGCTGCTGACATCCACAGCTCAGCCAGTTTCATTATGAACATTATTTTAGGCTCTTTCTTTTCCCAGATTTTGCATGCACACAAGACTACATTCTGCCAAATGTCTGCTGGTGTTCAGTGAGATTTTTGAATATCTTGCAATGTTTAAAATAGGCATTTTTAGCTTGCATTTCAGAGAAACAAAGGTGATTTCAAAGCGCTTTTTGAGCTAACAGGCACTGCTGTTTTTCCTTTGGCATGCATTCCACTCATGGCACTCCTGGCCCATGGTGGGTGGTAGGTCAGGCGACCATTTTGGTGTGCGCAAAAACTGCGCGGTTTTCCTGGATCCTGGCGCAAATGTGGGCTTTTCCGCCATCTTGGATTTCCTAAACCCACAGCACCAAATGTTGCAGCAAAATAGTTCAAACGTGGGTCAGGACACCCAAAAAGCCCCCCCGCCCGACTGCGCTTTGATTTCGAGTCGAGGGGGAGTCGGGTGTAATGGATGTTTTGATCCACGCACTGGTATGTCCGCATCATCTTCTTCCAATTCCGTAGATGGCACAGTTCAGCATCTTTTCCTCCATCCAGTTGGATCGATCAGTTCTCCTCGCCGGTCTTGATGGGAATATTGGGCGGTACCCCGGGCCCCTCGGATCTTTGCTCCCGGTCCCCAGGTCGTTCTCCTTGGCCAGTCTCCATGGTTTCATCTCTCCTAGGATGATAAAGCAAAAGCGGCAATACTTATTCGTAGACATTTCTCCCCCACTATTGATATAGTGGGGTAGCATATACATTTTATAAATCAATAAACATTTACATTCTTATTTTAAAAACAAGATATAACAGGGAACATTGCATTATGTTACTATATTTTTGATATGTGGGATATTTTAGAGTTGGAACTGACTTACTCTGGAGCGGCCCCCTCTGGTATTGCAGAGGACTCCCCCAGTTGCTGCAGGGGGTGCCTGGGAAGGCAACACTTTAACTGATTTATATGGACCCACTTGTCTTCCCCTTCCGCCAAACTACCTTTGGGGATGCGGATCTTGTATGCAACTGGGGAGATCTTGTCTATAATTTCAAACGGTCCCTTCCATGAAGGCAAATATTTTCGCTGTTTGGCCTGGTTCCTTTGGAAATTGTATAGATAGACCTGGTCTCCCACATTATATTCCTTCCTGGTTGTCTTCAGGTCGTAATGGGTTTTCATGCTATCAGCTGATCTTTCTAGATTTCGCTGAGCATAGGCAAAAGCATGCTGAAGGTGTTTCCTTAAATCTCCACATACTCATGAGTTGTGGAGGCATTTATCAATGTCTGCTCTTGGGTCCTGTAGAGCAAATGCTGGGGAAGCACCATCTTGCGTCCAGTCATCAACTCAAATGGTGACATTTTGGTTGCAGATGAAGGGGTAGATCTGATGGCCATTAGGACCAGAGGTAATCGGATATCCCAACTTGGCCCAGAATCTGCCACAAACTTTTTTAATATGCTCACAATGGTCCAGTTGTAGCATTCTACGCCCCAGAAGAAGCTGGCCGGTAAGCAATATGTAGGTTCCTTTTGAGCCCCAGTATCTCCCACATCTTTGTCATTACCTTGCTGGTGAAATGGCTACCTCTGTCTGACTCAATCCTTTGAAGTAGACCAAAACGGGAAAAGATGTGGTTAATCATCATGGCAGCTGCTGTTTCTGCCTTGCAGTTTGGGGCCGGGAGACATTCCACCCACTTGGTAAACAAGCATGTGGCCGTCAACATGTACTTGTTTCCCCTAGACGAGCGAATCACGGGGCCTATGAAGTCGATTTGCAAATCTGACCATGGCAGTGTCATCCCCCTCTTTTGGAGAGGCGCCCGGTGTGTGAGTAAGTATTGGTCGAGGTCTTGCCCCATGTGTGGCCAGTATGCAACCTCTCTTAAGATCTCAAGTGTTGTATGAAACCCCTTATGACCGGCGGTGGCCGCATCATGGGCTGACTTAACATCAGGCTTCGGAATGAGGTAGGGAATACCCACTGATCATGGCCAGCTTGGGATTTCCTTACCAACAAACCGTCTTGGATTCAGAACATCTTTGGACATTTCATCAACACTCTAAGGTCCTCTTTCCCAATGTAATCGGTATCCGTCAGGGGAATGTTCTCAGGGCCCTCAATGTGTTGGTAAAACTTACCAATTATTGGATCCCCCTTTTGAACCGTAATCAAATCAGCATCTGGGGTCTCCTTACTCCATTGTGCTGCGTGTCATTCTGATGCATCCACGGGGCTCAGTCGCTCAAAGCTAAACACTTTGAGGTGAGGAGCCTCTTCTGAGACGTACGATCCCAGTTGTGGATTTTTGTTAATTTATTTTGGTCTCTTCGGCGCATGCCGTGCTCTATCCCCTCTCCTCTGCCCCTTCCTCCTAACGTTTTCTGCTCCCCTTTAGCCTGCACTCGATCCACCCCCCGGAGCCTCTGATTCGCCACCAGCCCTTTCTCCTTGATCCTCCTAGGGCAGCCCCACTGCCCCACTCTCCGTGGTAGGCCCCTGTGGCAAAGGACCCATAGGCAAAGGGCGGTTTCTGAAGCAGTTCCAGATTGGGTCTATCGGTGTCAACCTGGGTATTTTGCATTGCTGCTTTGTTTACAAACTAGGCCTTTTTCCCTCTTTGTAGGAAATTCAAATCTGGGTGTTTTGCTTTGCTCCTATGTTTAAAAACTAGGCCTTTTTCCCTCTTTGTAGGAAATTAAATTTGGGTGTTTTGTTTGTGTACCGGTCTGTTCCTTCTGTGTGTTACCTACTGTGTGACCCCTCCGTCTGCATATCCAGTGCTGTGCAGTGCTGAGCTGTGCATCCCTCCTCTCTCTTTTGCTCCCTCCTCCTCTTACTTCCTCCATTTATTTTAATTTGATTTAATTTGCATTTTTAAAGCGCTCACACATTCGTGGGGGCATCGAGGCGCTGTTACTGGAATATGACTTAGTTGCATATTTATAATGCACCTAATAACCAGAGATTTCTAAGCCCGAACCCGGGGATCGAACCTGTGTTACTTCGTGTCATCTTGTTTCCAAGGTGAGCATGTTGCCGCTGAGCTATATTCCCGGGACCCTCACCTGTCTCCCCCACCTTCTCTGACTGCTACTCTATCTCCTATCCCATCCCTCTCTCTAAGTCAGGAAGGAAGAAGTTCAAGAAGGACATCCTGGTCTCCAACCCAGGCCCCCCTATCACTAATACTTACATCAGTGCTTCCTCCAGACAAGCCCTCACCAGCATCCTCTTTGTCGTTCCCTATCCAGACCTAGGGACTACACATATGATCTCTGTTCGTTCACCTTTTTCCTTCTCTTCCATTAATGGTGGCACTTGGTGGGAGGCCCTTGAGGTCCACTTCCACTCCTCCAAGTCCATCATTAATGTCTATCTGAATGGCACTATCTTCGTCCAGGGCCCTCAGCCCAATCTCCTTCTTTTCAGTAGGTGTCTCCCATGTCTAATCAACTTCCTTCTTTCTCCCGTTACTCCTACTAGCACCTCACAGGCTCCTCTGCCACCTCCTTCTTCCTCCTCCTATCTGGCTACCTTGCCACCTCTGGCTACCACCTCTGCCCACTCTTGGGCCCCTCCACCACTTCTGTAGGGCATACATCAAGCCTCTACTCCTCCACAGAAGTCTTTTAAATGTGGCTACCTGGTCCATGTAGTTGCTCTCAATTCTCTTCTTGCTGTCAAACACTCTTCTGACATCTACCACCTCCTCGAAGAGCATGGCTTGGATGTCCTCACTCACCAAGACATGGTTCACAGCCAGCTCAGACATGAGTTTTACAATCTTCTCCATGATGGCTACAAGATCCTCTCCGTACACAGAACAAACCGCCCCGGAGTCTGAGTAGCTCTGATCTTTCCTGAGAGGGTGTCTGCCTCTGCCATTTCTACACAGGCCTACTCCTCCTTTGAATGTCTGGTTTGCAGACTCTCTATCTCTCCTGGCCTCTCTCTGACTGTGGCCACCATATACAGGCCACCTGTCCAGGTCGCCCGCTTCCTCCCTGATTGGGCTGACCTCTCCTCCTCTCTCCTTGCCGCTTCCTCTTAATTTCTACTCCTCAGAAACCTCAATATCCACCTGAATGCTTCTAATCCCTCCTCCTGGCTCTTCTGAAACCTCTGCGACACTCTCTCACTCTTTCCATTCTATCCTCTGGTCCGTTACACTCTGCCAAGCATAACTTGGATGTTCTCATCTCCTCAGACATCCCCCTCTCGAACCCTCTCACCACTCCTCTCTCTTTGACTGACCACTTCCTGCTCTCCTCTCACCTGACCCTCTCTACACCCCAGGCTAAGCCCACACCAGCACTGCAACCTTCCTTCTTGGTCATTCAGCCAATGAAGCATGTGTCAGTGGATGCCTTTTCCGCTACTTTCTCTACTCCTCCTATACCTGCGGCTGACTCGCACTCTGACCCAACCTCTTTAACCTGCATCTTTCTATCTCCAACAACATGGATGTCCTGGACCCTGTCATGAGAATCTGCCTGAGGCCTACCTCCAAGTGCAACTCATGGTATGACTCCGACCTTGCCACCCTGAAACGCAAGTGTAGGATGACTGAGAGGAAATAGAGGGCATCGGGCGCATCCTCTGACAAACTGGCCTGCCGCCTGCTCCAAAGGCAAAACACACTCTCTGCTCCGTCCAAGAAGAGAGCCCACATCCAGGCCCGTGTCTCTGCAGCCTCTAACAACACGGAAAACCTCTTTAAAATCTGCAAGGAGCTGGCCAACCCTTCTGCAGTCTCCACCTCTCCTGTTCCCACCCAGGGCCTCTGTATGGCTCTGGCTTCTCACTTCAGAACTAAAACTCAGGACATCCTGTCCTCTCTCTCTGCTTCTTCTTCTCCCTCTTCCTCTCTCTGTCCCCTCTGGCCACCACTCCTTCTCCTCCTCCCTTCTCCTCTTTCTGTCTGACTACACCTGATGAGATTTCTAGACAAGTCCGATCTATGAAAGTTTTGTCTAAACAGGTGCCCCCTGCTCCTCCAGAACCATCAAGGATAACATTGATACTGTCACCCCAGCCTTAGCCGATTTCTGCAATCACTCTTTTGCCACAGGAACTTTCCCCTCTCTCCTCAAGCTCTCCCTTGTGCATCATCTCCTTAAAAAGCCTTCTGCCGATCCTACCTGTCCTGCAAACTATCGCCTGATTTCTATCACTCCTTTTCTGGGTAAACTCCTGGTCAACCTGGCCATCACCCAGCTTACTATCCACACTGAATCTGCTAGTTGTCTCCACAACCATCAGTCTGGCTTCAGAGCAGTCAGTGGCATGAAAACTGCTCTCCTGAACACCTGCAAAGATCTGCTCACTAATCTCAATTCTAGCCTTCCTTCTGTCCTCATCCTGCTTGACCTTTCCTCTGCTTTCAACACGTCAACCGCGCCATCCTGATCAATTGTCTCTGTGAGAACCTGGACATCATGGATCATGCCTTGGAGTGGTTGGGCTCCTTCCTCCTTGACCGTCCCTCCCAGGTCCAACTTGGGTCCTTTCTCTGCACTACCTCTCTCTCCACATGTGGTGTTCCTCAGGGCTCAAGCCTCTCCCCCTGGCTCTTCAATGTCTACGTGGCCCCTTTGGCCCACCTTATCTCAACCTTCCCCTCTAACCTTCAGTGTTATGCAGATGTCACTCAGCTCTCTTTCAGGCTCCCCTCAGCCTTCTCTCCTCTCTTGCTCATTCCTGACTGTCTATCCGCGATTCAGGATTGGTGCACCTCCAACAATCTCTGCCTTAATGCCTGTAAGACTGAGATCCTTCTCATTGGGACTCCTGCTCCTGCTTTCCTTCTCTCACTCTAGCCACCCTCCTTGGGCCCTCTTCCTTCGCTTTCCTGCAAGGCAAAATACCTTGGGATTATTTTCGACTCTACTCTCTCCTTCTCTCCTCACATCATGGACCATGCCAAGAAGGCCCACTACCAGCTGCACCTCCTCTGAGGTATTCATCCTATTCTCACTTCCCCCCAGAAGCTCACTGTCTCCAGAGCCTTGGTTCCCTCTAGACTGGACTACTGAAACAGCCGCTTTCTCAATCTGCCTTCCTCTACTCTCCGCCCTTTGTAAGTAATCCAGGGACCGTAACTCTACAGTCCTGAAATCACTCCACTGGGTCCCAGTGGCTGCAATGATCAAGTTCAAGATCATCTGCATCATCCACAAGGCTTTCTGGGGCCAGAGTCCGCACTACATCCACCTCCCTCTTCCAAAACACCTTCCTTTGCGATCCCTTATCTCGGCCACCTCTAACTCTTTAAGGGTCAGACGCTTCTCCTGGCAGAGAGTGGGGGGTAGATCTCTCTCCTCTACAGATGCCTCCCTCTGGAATGGCCTACCTCTCAAACTTGAGCCATACCACCTGAAGCAGCTCAAAACCTTCCTTTTCTCCTCTGCTTTTTCTCTCTCGCTCCCCTGGTGACTTACCTGTGTGCTGCTCAGTCTGGTGACCTGGTTAGCCTGTGAGTCTCACTGGGTACCAGGCCACCCAAACGAACAGTCTCCCCTGCACTGCCTCCGGGCCTACCAGGCACTTAGGGGCTGTACTGTGACAGTACTGTCCCCTGTCGTCTTGCCGTGCTGCCCTGGTTGCACTTACTCGGAGCAATACTGCCCGTTTTGCACTTCCTTTTCCCTCACCCAGGCACTTCTCCCTTCTCCCTCCCCACCTGCACTTTGTGTTATTGCACTTACATGATCTGAATGACATATGGCCTAGTAAGATCGTTATTTTGTCCTCCCTCTGTCTTCCCTCCCTTGCTGTGCCGAGCCTAGAAACACTTGTGAATGGGCACGTTATAAATGACTTATCATATCATATAATATCATATCATTATTCTACGCTATTACTGTTATTGCCTTTGTATAATTTATTCAAAATCGGGTTAGGAGAAAGTGTAGTCCAACTTTTTCCTATTTAATAAATGTATATGACTTTGACAGGCTTGATGGTCTCTGCCATTTCCCCTTCCTAATACCTGTTAATGGATGGAAGTTCTTCCTCAGCCTGGTTTTAAGTCTGGCTTTGGAGGGTAGGGTAGCTTAGACAGTGGCTGGTATGGTGAAAAGAAAAGCCAAAATGTGGCTACCGTCAGTACCCTAAGAGATAATAAATAAGAAGGTAAGAAGTTGTCCTCCATTCAAATGAGGACTATGGTGGGGGTTAAAGATGCTGAGGGGTGTCATGTCAACAAGAACAGAACATTGATGAGGGCAGTACTGGTGCTATGTCCACATATACTGCCACCACTATTGACTCAGACAAAGCCTTCAAGCCGGTGGAAGAGTTGGACTTTCAGGAAATAAGTACCAGCTTCCACAACACTATTGCTTTTGTCAGTAATATAGTTGTGAATGCCCCTCCAGAGTTACACCAGCCAAGACCACTTGATGGCTCAAGCTCTAAAGGAATGACATACACCTCTTGCCATCATGTGTTAGTGGTGAATAGGGTGAAAAGAGAAAGCCAGTTATGTGGAGCTGCCTAGACAAGTACATTAGGAGACAGGAAATTGAGAATCATGAACATCATAAAGCCAATCCAGCCTTGGCCACTGCAGTTTTTCAATCCTATGATGAGATGATGACATTCTGTTTTGGGAGTGATGATGGTAAGACTACCCTTTTAGGTCCCTTTTCCACTCCTCATAGATATCTGTAAACTTGAATTCAGTACCAGAATGAGTACGCCAACTGGCATTGGAATCAGCATTACCCAAATTATTTGTGGAAAACCAATCATGTTTAGTATGTGTACTTTAACCAAGGCTTTATCCTTTGCACCCTTTGTACCCCCTGTGGTGTCTCCAATGTGAGGTGTGTTTGAAATATCTATTCAAGTGGAATTAGGAGCCAAAAGGATTGATGAATATGTACCAGAGGGCTTTTCTTTTTTAGTCCATAAAAACGCTGGGGTCATTGCGCCAATCAACTATCAATCATAAGAACGATAACTGGCTTACATAAGGAATCATTGGACCACACAATTCAAACAATGGATTCCCATCTAAGTGGAGGTAGCTACTCTGACTATTAAATGTAACAATACAGCAGTAAATAATAATTATATTCTGCTGTTCTCAGGGGCTACCTCTGAGATTGTATCTGGTTCTTCGGAATATGGCTCCTCTTGCAAGGGTGATCCTAGGGTTGTGCCTGCTGGGTGTAGTGTGTGTGGACATTCTGTGGAGACAATCTGGCATTGGTGGATCACGTATCAGTGTCTCATGCACATCCCAAAGCAACAATGAAAGTTGATATTTAGAAGGTTTTTATTCAATCACAAGCACTGCCATTGCTCTGGGGAACCTTCCAGATCATAATTATTCAATCTGACAAGCCATTAAAGAAAGGAAAAGACCATATGCAAATCAGCTTGGTTCCATCCCAACAGTCAAACCTGAACTGCTAGGTCACATTCCTTCTGAATTAGACCATAAGCAACCCCAGACATGTTTCAAGCTCATTGACCGTCATTAGGTGTAGCTTTGGTCTTTAAGCCCAGCAGGCTCGATACCCAAGTCTGGGCATACCTGTTCCACTCAGGGTGACTTATGACAAAATTGAATGGTGATGGCAGGAAGGTTTTGAATTAGTCATAAGCACCTTCATTGCTCTGGCCAACTATCAGGACCATCATTTTTCAGCCTTCCAAGCCATTAAACACTAAAAGGGCAGTGCAGTCTGGACTGGTAGGTCACATCTCTTCGACACAATACCGCAAGCAACCCTGGACAAATAGAAATCCAAGCAAATGTCTTGAGCATGAGCCTCAGGCAGCGGGCTGCAGAGTAGTCAATATTGAACCATCTATGAACCATGTTCATCATGGCTTTAATAAACCAGGGTAAACCCTAGAAGGCTTTAAGGAGGTGGGAGGGAAACATGAATTTCATAGTTGTTTGATTTTAGATCTACCACCCACAGGCAACACCCTTGGTTGTAGTGTTTACTCTGTTTCCGGAGTTGAGAGCCTATCAAGTGGAGTGAAATGTTTCTCTGATTTTAATTCAAGAATTAAACTTTCTCTGCAACCCGAACAGTACATGTTCATGACGAGTAAGGTAGGCTGGATGGGAAGGGTGGCAAAATCCCCCATAGGGGAGTGTGTTGTACAAATCTGGAAGCTCCCCTATATAATGGAAGGGACGTTAACGCAAATGGATATTTGATCCTGTGCGGAACTTTGATCAAAGCTGTCTGTCAAGAGCCTGATTAATGATAGAGGTTTCAAGCAAACCACTGAAGGGTTTGACATCCAACATAGTGTGTTGGCCTTGGCTTTGGGGAACTACTTTAGGGGCCAGCTTGAGTATGGGATTGAACAAATGAGGAACATTCTTTCTTGGTTAATTGTAGCCAACACCTTAGGCATAGGCATTTTCAGATAGATCTATAATACCAATATGGCACACTCACCCCTTTGGATGAGGCGAAGTGACTTGAGACATGTACAATTGAGAGTAATGAAAACCATACCTAGTGGATAATTAATGATTAAGGCCCACACAAGACGTGATAGGCTTTTACTTTGTCCGCCAATGTTTTAAACAGGTTATGACTTAAACAGGTAACTGACTTAAACAGGTTATGCTACAGAAGGGGCAAGCCCCACCCTACGGAATGACAGTGACATGAATGGAGCTGTTGTGATTAACTTTGCATTCATCTGGTGCAAGTGACTAGAATCTTGAGATGGAATGTAGGGCTTAGAATGTTTATCTATGAGTGAGTTCCAGGTTTGTTAGTTGCAAGGATGTAAGCCCTGAGAGAGGATGCCGTGGGTGTCCTATGTCCCCTTTTACTTACCTGACTCTAAGAACTGTATTTGGTGTACCTAAACTTAAGTAAATAAGTTAACAGTTCACTGGAGTGTCGGAGTCATTTGTGGCCAAACCCTGAACCCAACACTGGCGACGAGGATGGGATCTGGCTGTGCTGGGGGGACAGCACCAAAGGGAGACACCCACTGCCCCCCCCTCTGAGGAGTGATCCTCTCTCAGGTAAGAGCGCTGGATGGCTGTGAGGCACTGCAAGTGCAGTGAGGGCAATTGAGGTCCAGACAGAGGTGATACAGAGGCAGAGGGGGCAAGAAAGGCCCAGACAGAGGCGCTACGAAGGCACTGTAATAACAGAGCAGCTATGGATGTAAAAGTGCTGCATGAGGCAGTGGAGAGGTTCTGCCAGGGCAGTGAGGTGCTACAATGGGCAATGAGATGTTGCAGAGGCAGTGAGGCGCTGCATAAAGAGGTGCTGCGAGGGCAGTTAGGCGCTGCAACAGGCAGTGAAGAGGTGCTGCAGAGACAGTGAAGCGCTGCTAGGGGCAGTGAGATGCTACAGAGGCAGTGAGGCGCTGCATGAAGAAGTGCTGCAAGGGCAGTGAGGTGCTGCGACAGGCAGTGAAGACGCGCTGCAGGGGCAGTGAGGTGCTGCGTTAGGCAGTGAAGAGGTGCTGCGTGAGGCAGTGAAGAGGTGCTGCATGAGGCAGTGAAGAGATTCTGCAAGGGCAGTGAGGCACTGCAAGATGCAGTTAAGAGGTGCTGCAAGAGGCAGTCAAGAGGTGCTGCAAGAGGCAGTGAGTGGTCGCTGCAGAGGCTGTGAAGTGCTGCATGGTGCAGTGAAGAGGTGAGGCGCTGCGAGGGCAGTGAAGTGCTGCACGGGGCAGTGAAGAGGCACTGCATAGGGAGTGAAGAGGCACTTCAGTGACAAGGGTGTGCTGCAAAGGGCAGTGGGGACAAGAAGTTCTAGTGTTGAAAGGTACCACGGTCTGCTGTAAAGTGCAGTGGGCTCTGTGAGACTTATGGTTATTAGAAGGAGCTGTGAAGTTCATTGGAGCAGCAAGGTTCATTCATTCATTGGCATGGTGAAGTTCAAGGTGGCAGTCTCTCATAAAGCATTTAAGAGAATTGAGACTGTACAAACATTCAGAAGAGTTGGAAGTTGTTAATGGATCTAGGAGGGGCCTGGGGCCCATGGACTGTGCAAACATCTGTTGCGCCAAGGCTACAAGCTATTGGTCATAGTGAAGGCAGCTGAGATCACTGACAAAGTTATCCGATGTCAGCGCTTACCTTTGACTGGAACCGAAGGTTGCTGCGGTTGGCTTGAGTGGAGTCCTGGAGTTCGGCATGAGTGCTGCAGCGGGAGGCCTGACTCAGTTATGAAGTTTGATGGGGATGGGAGCTCTGTGTTCCTCCGTTACTCTCTATGCAATGGTGAAGTAGGAGAGAATGCAGAGGTGCTGGCGATTAGAGTTGAGATACTAGAGCTGATATATATTAGTTTATTAGAGTGATGTTGTAGGTACATGTCTCTCTCTTTAATTGAGTTATGTAGTTTAACATATTTCTCTCCACAGGCGGAAAAGGTGCAATGGTTGAGGTGAACCGTTGAGCGGACTACTGTCCATTACATGTGTTGCATGTGTAAAAAGGTGCAATGGTTGAGGTGAACCGTTGAGCGGACTACTGTCCATTACATGTGTTGCATGTGTAAAAAGGTGCAATGGTTGAGGTGAACCGTTGAGCGGACTACTGTCCATTACATGTGTTGCATGTGTAAAAAGGTGCAATGGTTGAGGTGAACCGTTGAGCGGACTACTGTCCATTACATGTGTTGCATGTGTAAAAAGGTGCAATGGTTGAGGTGAACCGTTGAGCGGACTACTGTCCATTACATGTGTTGCATGTGTAAAAAGGTGCAATGGTTGAGGTGAACCGTTGAGCGGACTACTGCCCATTACATGTGTTGCATGTGTAAAAGGGTGCAATGGTTGAGGTGAACCGTTGAGCGGACTACTGTCCATTACATGTGTTGCATGTGTGAAAAGGTGCAATGGTTGTGGTGAACCATTGAGCGGACTACTGTCCATTACACTGTATAAAAAGGGAAATGTTGTTCCTAGACTTTGGTGCCATTGTTTTGGCATATGTTGGTAGACATGTATGCGGTGATGTGTGAGTGAAATAAGATATTAAGGTTTTGAGTGTTTATTAAATCTTCATTAGAGTTATTAAGTTGATAACAGTGTTCATCATTAGCTGTTCTATGTAGGCATATTAATATGTTCTCTCCACAGGTGGACTTTTAATTTTAATCCACAGATGGACATTGATGTTAATGTTAATAGATTTTGAAGTGGTGACAGGGTCTAAACCTTTTGGAGTTGGTTGTGATTATATATGAAATGCTTTGAATAATCTTTTGTTTTTCAGGTGGGACTTTACTGGACAAATCTTTTGATGAAATATTGATCTTGCCACCGATACTTTACTGTTCTTGTTGTTGTCCCCATAGGGGAAAGATGTGTTGTGATTAACTTTGCATTCATCTGGCGCAAGTGACTAGAATCTTGAGATGGAATGCAGGGCTTAGAATGTTTATCTATGAGTGAGTTCCAGGTCTGTTAGTTGCAAGGATGTAAGCCCTGAGAGAGGATGCCGGTGGGTGTCCTATGTCCCCTTTTACTTACCTGACTCTAAGAACTGTATTTGGTGTACCTAAACTTAAGTAAATAAGTTAACAGTTCACTGGAGTGTCAGAGTCATTTGTGGCCAAACCCTGAACCCAACAGGAGCCAAGCTAACTGTCCATATACTCTTATGGAACATAGCAAGAGCAAGCTAAAAAGCAGAGAATCCCAATCCATTGAATATTGTTACAAAACATTCTATAGTATTTTTACATGAAACCTGTTGCTTTGAACAATTGATATGATAGGTTATTCATAACGCACTTAATACCCAGAGGCGATCGAACCTGTGTTGCTCCATGTCGTCTTGTTTCCAAGGCGAGCACGTTGCCCCTGAGCTTTCCTCCCGAGACCTTATTGCATGAGGATGTTTAAGCATCACTCTGTAATGCAGCAGGAACACATTTGAGTGGTTTATGTGCAATGGCCTCCCTGGAAATATGCATTCAGTGCACCTGTTTCGTCAATTGCACAGATGTTCCAGTAGTTAAACTGATCACACCTGCGGTACTGCACTTACCTGTAATTAATGGCTATTTGTCGCCACATACAAAGAAAGCAAATTACATTAGAGATGGCCTAAAATCAGAAATTAATAATTTGTGGGCTCAGAATCGGGTGAATCCTGTTTTGATCATTTTATGTGGTGATTGTATTTGCTAAGATTAGGGCTGCATCATGTGGTGATTTATTTGAACTAGAGGTGGATGCCGCAAAGGACATACCTGAAGCAGTCTGTGTGATACAGGATGAAACATTGTTTTTTTAATTTAAATTTCACTTTCGATTGGTGCCTCAGATGAATTAATTGTAGGGTTCCTTCTTATCTTCCAAGTAAGAATAATTTTACAGGTCCCCACACTCCTTCCAATATACATACTTTTTTAATGTATCCTACTTATTGTAGGTGGGTAGTAAATTTATGTATTGAAAAAACACTGGGCAGTGACCATGCCGCTTTGCCCCATCACTAAAACTGCCTGTATTTCAATGCTCCTTTCTTCTGCCATCAATGGCAGTGGAAGATATATTGGTGGGTTGTCGCTGCATATTAAAGTGGGACAGGGTTTCAAATGATGACAAATTTAAGAATATATATATATATTTTTTTAAAAAACAATTTTATTGATTTTATTCAAAAAACAACAACTCAAACCAAACTTACAGTGGATGCATATTGTCAATCACAAATAAACATACATTGCTGTATTCAAGCCCACTGTATCTCTCCTTCCCTCCCCCCTCCACAGCCTACCCCCCTCATTTCCAGTTTATATCTCTTGCGGTGGGGATTCCTCTTCGACAGAACTCATTGGGTCTCTATCACTTGGTCCATCATACGAAGGCCCAAATAATTCAGCTATCAGTTGCCTCCAACCCAATGGGGTTCCGGCTTCTTCTTCTATCTCTACTTTACACGCTTCCTGCCATACCACAGTTTCTGCCTCCGCCCACTTCAGCAGATCCTTCCACCACGTTTCCATTTTTGGTCTATGACATGCCTTCCAACCCATCGCAAGCCTTCTCTTTGCTAGGACATACGCTAGATCTTTCAGTTTTCTCACATGTTTAAGCTTACGTGGTCTGGGAAACCCTCCTATCAAGCAAGCCCATGCAGTATCCATCTTCATATGGATCCCTTTGTCTTCCAACTTCTGTGCTATTTCTCCCAAGTATCTCTCTATCAGTGGGCACACCCAAAACATATGCACCATTCCCGCATTTTCTTCATTACATTTAGGGCACACTTGATGTCTGGCGTTTTTGAATTTAGCTATCTTTTGAGGCGTCAGGTATGCCTGTGAGTTAAATACAATTGTATCTGCTGTAACCTAGCATTTCTCAATACTTTTTTATGATATCCTTGTGCTCTCTCCCACATCCCATCACTCATCGGGGCCCCTACTTCTTCTTCCCAGTCCAGTCTGAGTTGCACCACCTCCTTGCCCACTTTGGACATTATCCTCTCATATAATCTGGATGTTTCGTGTCCCCCTTGTGCTATGTCATACATCATATAAATAGTGGCGTCCGGTTCCTCCACCAATGCCACTTCAGACCAGGTGTCTTTAATTTGTTGCCCCACCCCATGATACGTAATATATTGCCCCACATGCAACCCCATTAGTTCCACCAGCTCCCCAAATTCCAGTATCTTCCCCTCCTGCCACACATCCCCCATCGTTGCTATCCCCACCGGTTCCCAGTGCTTCCTAATCATTAACCTTAGTTGCTTTTCTCTTCCCACCACTGTGACTAATATGATCTGTGGGGAGCACGGGGATGGCTTTTCCATTAACTGGCACGCTCTTTGCCACATCCCCCACCCAAGGCTCATCATCCCCAGGCGGCCTTCCAACTCCGATTTAGGCACCCATATCATCTCTTGTAAAAAGTATGGGGCGCAGTCCCTCTGAAACAGCCTGTGTTCTAAGGTAGGCTCATCAGAGAGCCATTTAGCTACGTATTGTAATTGGCTCGCTACATAATAGACTTCACAGTTTGGTAATTTAATGCCTCCTTTCTCGTATGGATTTTGTAATTTCCACACGGCTACCCTGTTCCTCATCCCGTGCCATAAGAATTCCCTGCATATGCCACCCAGCCTAGCAGATAATTTCCTGGGTATTGAGTATGGGATGTTCTCGAAGCAGTGCAACAATCTGGGCAGCGCCACCATCTTGAGCATCGCCCCTCGTCCCATCATTGCCAAGGGGAGCTTCACCCAAAACTTCATGCTACTCACCAATTTCTTAACTGTTCTCTCCGTGTTATGCCTATGTTCAGCTTCTACCGTATGATATATATCTACCCCAAGATATCTGAATGTGTTAACCTCCCATGGTATCTGTAGAATCGGCAAATGCTCTAACGGGAGCCCTCTATACCTACCCAACGGGAACATGCAGGACTTACTTGGGTTCACAGCTATGCCTGATAGTTCTGCAAACCTCTTCATCACTTCTAATATATATTGGAGGTTCTCTTCTGGGTAGCGCAAATACAGTAACATATCATCTGCATACAATGAAATTAGATCTGGTGTCTCCCCAACGACAATACCTATTGCATCATATTGTTACCTTAAATAAATCGCCAGGGGTTCTAAGGCTAAGATATACAGCATGGGGGACCATGGGCATCCCTGTCTGGTACCTCTACTGAGTTGCCATCTTTCAGAAACTACAGCTCCTGTCTTCACTCTAGCAAGTGGTGCGCTGTATAACAGTTTGACCCATTTGAGATATCCTGGTCCCATACCATAATTGGCTAGGGCCGCAGTTAACCAGGGCCATTTGACCGTGTCAAATGCCTTGATCGCATCTAATGATACTATCATCATCTCGCCTGCATCTCCGTTAGCATGTTCAATGACTCGGTGGAGTCGCCTAAGGTTATTTGAGATGTTTCTATTCGGGACATATCCTGTTTGATCAGGATGTATTAACTTATTAATGACCTTTTTCAGTCTATTTGCCAAGACCGCTGTTAGAATTTTGCTGTCTTGGTTTAACATCAACAAGAGCCTGTAAGAGCCACAGTCGCTACCAGGCTTATTGGGTATGGGAAGTGGTATAATGACCGCTTCACATAAGGATTCTGGTAATTTCCCAGCTTCATATGCTTCGTTGAGCATCTCCAGCAGCGGGGGGAGTACCTCGGTTTTATATGCTTTATAGAATTCGCTTGTGAGTCCATCAGTTCCCGGGGTTTTGCACGTGGGCAGCTGCCTCACTACCTCTTCTAATTCCTCTAGAGTGATTGGGGCATCTAGCTCCTCCCTCTCCTCTGCACTGATCTGGGGTACTCCGATATCTTCCAATGTATCTCCTATCGTTTCACTGTTGCTTCCTGCCTCATCCTCATACAGATGTCTATAATACTCTGCAAATTCCTGATTAACCCCCTCTTGTGTGTCTGCTATGCTCCCATCTTCTTTCACTATCGTTCCAATTGGGGGCCTAGGGGTCTCATTTTTATATAGCCATGCCAGGACTCTCCCCGGTTTGTCCCCTTCTGCATGTTGTCTCTCTATGGCGCGCTATACAAATAATAAACTAAACTAAACTAAACTATATACTTTTTATAGTTGAGGTTGCATAATCTTTCCCAGTATACGGCACATTTCTGTTGCAGGCCAAGTACCATTTCCGTGTCTTCGTTGGTATTACTACCCCTTTCCGACACCCTTTCTAGCTCCTTTTCAGCTTCCTGTAGTTTGGTCAGGATCCCATTCTGCAGTCTCCTAGTCCCCAGTCCCCTAGACTTGGCTATAGCAATCCCCTTCACCACCACCTTGAAGGCTTCCCAGAGTGTGCCCGCTGTCCGCTGCCAGTGTTTATCTCAAAATAACTTATTATTTCCTCTCGAATATCCTCCCTGAATACGTTGTCTTTCAGTGCCTCTGCACGCAGGCGCCATGTGGGTATCCTTGCCCTCGGGGGCCGGTATTGCCACACTAACATCAGTGGCGAGTGGCCTGAGAGGACCCTTGCTTTGTATTCCACATGCGTTATTTCAGTCATTAGTTCATGTGTGACAAACAAATAATCTAGTCTAGTACATAGGCCCTGAGGGGCCGCATAGTGTGAATACTGTCTATCCTGTGGATGGCGTGACCTCCACGAATCGTCCAGCCCAAAATCTGCCAATAATGACTGCAATGTCTTTGCAGCCGGATGGGTCTATCTACCTTAGTGTCTGATCTATCTATTTTTGGGTTTAACACACAATTACAATCACCCCCCCATAGCACAGCCTCCCCCACGCTACCACTGAGTTTACCATACAGGGTTCTAAAGTATGCAGCCGTGTCCTGATTCGGGGCATAAGTATTTACAATACATATCTCTCTATTTTCCACCAGCCCTTTCATAACCACCATCCTGCCGTCCGACTCCGCTGCCGAATGCAACAGCTGGAACGGGACATGTGGGGCCACCCATGTAATTACCCCTCTTGCATAGGCTGGGTTTGCTGCCCCTACTACCGTCCCTTTCCACTTCTTCCGTAGCACTTCCAGTTTTTCCTGCTTTAAATAAGTTTCTTGTAACAAGGCTATGTCCACTTTCTGCCTGCGCATGTACATCATAACCTTGTTTCTTTTCAGATAGCTGTTGAGCCCCCTGACATTCCAAGTCTCCAATCTTAAGGTCTCCCATGGTTCATATCGTTTTTCCCGGGGTGTAGGCTTGCACCCCAACTGTGCACACTCCCCAACTACAACAAACCACTGCACACAACCCCTTCCCTCCCCCCCTACCCTACCCAAACTCCATCAAGTGCCAAGCTCCATCCCTGGATCTCAGGCTCTCCAGCATTTGGTCCTGCCTTGGAACACCCAGGGCAGGTCCCCAGCAGGGTATCACCGTACTATCGGTGACCTAACCAAACTCTAAATGGGGGTATAAGGACTAGCTCTGCGAGGCTCCTTAACTAAGCAATAGTCTCAGTGCTCACGGACCATACTCCCTTCCAACCTGTTCTTTCCAGCCCATAAGCTGCATCAGTTACTATAATCAAGTCCCATAGTCTTAAGCCACCCCACCTCCAGGTGCCCCCCCTGCGAATTACCTATCTCTTCCTTCTCCTTCTCCCATCTGTATGCCCAACCTTATCATACATATAACTGTAGCTCTAAGCATACTCCTCTGCCGGTTATATGCAATGCTATATTCAAGTCCCATTGTCATAAGCTACAGCACCTAGGGCGCTACAGACGCGTCTTACTTATCTCCACCTTTGTTTCCCTGGATATACGGTTCCTGGGGACAGCTCTGCGCGTCCAACCATCCCATAGCATCCTCTGGGGTGTCGAAAAACAAGGTTCTGCTCTTGTGGAATAGCTTCAGTTTAGATGTGTAGAGCTGCATGTACCTGTGGCCCGCTTCCCGCAATCTTCTTTTCACGGACCCAAAGTTCATGCGGCTGCGCTGTACTTGCAAGGTATAATCCGGGTATGCCATTATGTTCACTGCCCCTCTTTGTATCGTGCCTCCCTTCTGAAAGTGTTCAAGGATTTGTTCCTGGTCTCGGTAGTTTAGGATCTTAGCGATCAATGGCCTAGGAGGGTTTCCCGGCAGCGGCTTCCTCATCAGAGCCCTGTGTGCCCTCTCTACAGTGAACCCCTGGGACAGGGCTCCCCCAGTTCTCCTGCACTAGCATAGACTCGATGTATTCCGTAGGGTTAGTTCTCTCAGCTCCTTCTGGCAATCCGACAATGTGAATATTGTTTCTTTGGGCGCGTCCCTCTGCCTCCTCCGCCTTATTTTCTAGGTTGCCCACACGTTGCACTAGGGCGTGAAGTCCAGATTTATGGGCCGCACAGGCCGCCATGTTCGGGGCCACCTCTTTTTCCAGGTTCCCCGTGCGCTCAGCCAGCGATCTTATGTCTTGCCGGAGAAGATTTACGTCCTCCTGCACTGCTCCAACTTTGAGCTCAAGTGCAGCTTTCAATTCGGTCATTGCTAGACCCAGTTTAGTCTCCCAGGACACTTTCAGGTTTGCAATCACCGCAAGTATTTCCTGGTTGCCCATAGTGTCTGGGACCCCCCGTCAGGGGTCTTGTCTTACTTCCTGGCCCCTTCAGCGCCTGGTGGCGTTTTGGCAAAATCATCCAGTGTGGGCTGCTTGCCTTTCTGTCTGATGGGTTTGTTGGACATCCTTATGCGTCAGGGTTAAGTGGGCCGGCCCAAACGCGTGCGGTCCTCTTTTAGAGCATGCCAAGTTGCCCAAAATGTCTGGGCCCAGCCTGATCATGTCAGGGGTGTCCTCCGGCAACTTATCTTATGTCCTCCCCCGTAACCATGTGGATTAATTCCTTACTCACGGGACTCAGGTTCCTGCCCCAGTCGATCTGGCTATTCTCCGCTTTCGAGATACCTTGCCTCTCTCAGCCTTCTGTGGCTGACGGCCTCAACGTCCGTTGGCGTGCTACTCCGCACCTCCCCACCAAGTGCGCTGGGTCTTCCTTTGTTCCTCTGAAGGGTGTGCTTTATGCCGTTATATGACTGTTTGGACTCTTCTCCCTTTGGCGGGGACAAGCTTACAGTCCGGGTTCCCACAATGAGCAAATGCTGGTCTATTTACGCCTCCATTGCATTATAGTAGCTGAAGACCACTCACTGGCTATGCACGCCTCGCCAACAGGGCTCCATCTGCCATGCCTTAATTTGTTGCGTTGACATGTACGGACGCTAGCTCCGTGTGGTGTTCCGTGCGCACTTTAGTTAGTATGGTGGGCACCTTCCCAGCAGGTTTGGGCCAAGTGCCGTGTCTCATCCGATTTCGCAAGGTGTTGTGCTCCACTTCGCTATAAGCCGCTTGCAATACACCAACTGCTTACATGCCACAGCTACTCGTCATGTTCTGCAGTCCCTCCTTTCAGCAAAGCACACCGGGTTGATACACTTCTCAGCTTGCTCAACTTCCTTGCCTTTGTTCTGTGTTTAAAATCTGATACATTTGCTGTGTTTGTGTGAGCAGCTCCACGCCTACTGTTTTGGTTTGCCTTATGCAGCTGATTCGGGTTCGACTTTGCCATCCGCTCCGTGCCCACTGCTAGAGCATGTGTGTTTATATACAGCTAATTACTCCAACTTCGTCGGCGCATCCGTCCTCATTCACCCGTCCCTTACTGCAGTGTTGTTGCCACTTGATACCATTTGTATCCACTATGACGGATTCCTGAGCCCATCACAGTCTCGCATCCAGTCATGTCTCTCGTCCACTCCGAACATCAAGGCACAATGTATCCTGTAGGTGCCTGATACACGGGTACTACACCGGCCATGTATCTATTTTGCCTGTCCTTGTATCCCTCCCTAGAATGCTGCAAGACAGCAAGCGATCTTCAGTAATGCCCGCTCTGCATGTGTGCTGAACTTTCAGTTTCGAGGTTCACAAATACGTCCATGTGCTCTCCGGATACCGCATGGTTTGCAGTCTGTTCCATTCCTCAAACCCAGTCCTCATTTTGCACCCACTGTGCAACAACGGGGAGACTCTGCTCTTCAGTTTTGCATCAAATCTAGTTCGTTGTTGTGCATCCGCTCACAGCACATTTGTGCTCAGCAGTTTTCTGATCGTTGAATGACCTGCTCCGTTCCTTTGTTCCCGATGGCTCGCCATTTTGGATTCCTAGCCTGCCAGCCATCGCAAACTCCTCGTTGCTTAAAGCTCTTGAATCACAGTGCCTCATGAGCCGAAAACACGCTCCAGTCCCGCTCCTCCTTTTCATAAGTTTGCACCTTATTTTTTATTTGTGGAAGACCCCTTCATGTGCACTTTTAATCCGGATCATTTCAGGATCGGTTGGAGCTCCTCCGGGAACACGTCCGCTTACATGGCCCTGTAGCCACGCCCCCCAATTTAAGAATATTTAGTCTCCAATTCTGACTGGATACATCTGTGTCTCAAGTGTGTCTATCAGTGCTGGAAATGGAAACAAATTAATGGGGAACCCTCGTACTTGGTGGGAAGAGGGGGCAGTAGTAGCCGGTTGGCTAAGGGCACAAGGAACAGGGCAGACTGGTGTGATCCAGGTTAAGTCATGCAACACAATATCTCTTCATAGAACCCAAGTCTGGCCGTTTCCACAAAAACAAAGAGCATTATGAGAACATAAGAATGTCCACCATTTTACATTTGAAACATGTCTCAAAGTGATTTAACAAGAATGAGCACTTTTGAGGGAGTAATGAAAGTTGAACTGTGTTCTTTCATTAGTGACAATAGTCACCCTAGCAAATAAATGTCTGCAAATTGGACAGCTGCTGAACAGTATGTGAGGCTTTGGCTGTTTCTGCATTCAGTCGCCCAAGCCAAGGCTTCTGAAGCACGGGCTAGTATAGCTTGGGTTGAAGACATATCTGTGAGTTTCCTGTCCTAGACCCCGGGCCTCAGAACGCATCTGAGATTTGGCAGTACTCTGGCAAGACAAACCTCAAGGAGTGGACCGCCATTACAAAGGTGTACATCTTGGTGAAAGACCCGGCAGTCGTAGGTTGGGATGACCAGGGGCTCCTTGAGATCAAATTGGACCTGTGCTGCCCAGAACAGGCGTTCATACCAGACTTGCTCAACTCCCAGAGAGATATCTTTCATAAGGAACTGGGAATGCTCAAACAGTATGTCCACAAAATAATACTACACCAAAACGCCACACCCGCGAAGCACAGAGTTAGGCCATTTCCCCTATCAGCGCGAAAAGAACTCAAGCGTTTACTTGATGAACTCCATCCTTGAAAACGGCCTCATGAAGCCAGTGGAAGCCACAGAATGGCTAAGCCCAATTGTTCTCACAAAAAAGCAAGGCAGCCTCAAAATGCGAAGAAGCGTAGACCAGTGTAAACATTAATATTGTATAAGATTCTTATCCGTTACCAAACATCACTGAACTGCATTTAGTTACTCAAGATGCAAAAATGTCTGCAAAACGTGATCTAAAGAATGCATAAGGATTTGTCTTCATGCTGAATCCATTCATTTCACAGCATTTGTGACACCAGAAGACACTTTCCAGTACACACGAATGCCATTCAGCTTCCCCCCTGCGGCTGCAGTTTTCCAACGACTCATCAGCAACAGTCTCAAGGACATCCTTTTTTTCAGGATGACATCCTATTGCACGGGAGGGATGAAGATTCACACAAAACAGTCTTGTCAAAGTCCTACGCATGCTGGAAGACAGCAGACTCACTTTTCACAAAAGAAAAATGCATGTTCAAAAAGACATAAGTAGAATATCTTGGGTACACCATTTCTGATGCAGGAATCTGTCCCAAGGTGACATTAGTTGAGACAATCATGAAAGATCCCAGTGCAACCACAAAAGAGCAGCTCCAACCTTGGGGATTGCCATAGTACTACGTGAAATGAGTAGAATTATTCTCCGGTAAAAGTGAACCACACAGACTCATCATGAAAAAAATGCACATTACGAGTGGTAACTAGTGTGACAAAATGCATTTGCCTTCATCAAATACAGGCTATTGAGTGCCCTTACTCTTCATCCTTTCGTTCCTGACAACCACACAATCACAATCATTACAATGGGTGCTAGTGGCCATGATCTAGTGGAGACCATAACAAAAAGGAAAAGATAAGCTTGTTCTGGCAGTAGAACTTTTTGGGCATGTCGATGCACAGAATGGGATTACCATAATAAGATGTCTTGGACTCAAATGAGCGAATAGACTCAAAGAATATGGCAAAGTACTACTTTATTATCGGTACAATAAAGTTGAGAAATCTGGCAAACTACGGAATTCAGTCCACATACTCACAATGATAGTTTGGTCACACAAATGGTCAAAGTGTTTCAGCTATGACATCATCCTACCTGGCAAATAATAAAACCTATCGAGTTCAGGGATTAGTTAGTGGAACATATCTACTTATAGAGTCTATAAGTGTTAGTTGTTTTATTGGCTGCTCCTCCTCTGGTAAGCAAGCATCTAACCTCTCTCTAACTACTTATAATACAGATTATAACAGTATAACAGTATAACAGTATAACAGTAGCGGATTGGCTCATGCAACATTGTATGCTCATTGTTGCATAGGCTCTCATGATAGGTTGGCACCCATTCCCAACCTTAGACACTCAGCTCACTAGCAGCACATAAGCAAATGAATAGGCCTTGTTTTCGAGTTCTGAATCACAAGTGAAGAGACCACGATTTTGTCAATTTCAACCTTTTATTTAATGCTATTTAATTCAACTAGTCTGGGTGTTATGACTCCTCTTGGCCTCTGGATACTTTGTTGCTCTACCTCACATAAGCTTTCTGAGTCTTTGATTGCCCAGTACCTAGCACTTGCAAATGATTTCTTCTTCGCTTAATCTAAGAGTAATATGTCTAACGTACTCTTGACTCCCTTTGTGCCTTGCAATTATTCCTTGATGTGGAATCCTTGATCTCTGGCCTCTCTGGCCAGCAGCTATTGTTTGTTTGTGTATTGATTTGTATTACCAGCCTCTATCAGCTCTGCAGCTCTGGTCTCTTTCCATCAAACTCTTTGCTTACTATCATTGAGAGCCAGCGTCCATCTTTTCAACATGGCTGCTTCACCCATGTTATGTTTTCTACTGCAGAAAGCTTCTATATGGCTCATCTACCATGCATTTCTGCGTATATACATTCACTACTCATCTGGTTACTTATCTTCTTTGTATATATGGTTTCTTCTTACATGTAGATATGTTTAATCTTGTTTTTTCAGCTACATCTTTATTCTTAAGTATTCTTTATATAATTTCAGTGCATCACTGGATCTTTTCCTTATGACATCACCTTGCACCTGTCAGATTTTCTTTACAACACCTTGATATTTAGTGGTGCCTGCAAACCTCCTGCTACCAACTCCGTATGAGGATACATTTGATACGGTTGTCTGAGTGCATAGCGTCACTCAAACACTCAGGGGCTGATTCATGGATTAATTGCGCAGAAAAACGGGGATTTGTGCGCCATTCTGTCCGCAAATCCCCATTTGTTAAACAGGGATTAGTGGGCAGAATGGCACACAAATCCCTGTTTTTTGGCGCAAATAATTCCATGAATCAGCCCCTCAATGCAGTATTGGGATGATGCCTGGTGTCACATGCAGAGTCTTCCTGTTATTCACACAGTATGATGGAGGTGAGGGGCAGAGTCTATCAGTGACATACACATCTGCTCTTCTACAATTCCAATGTGGCATTCACATCTTGAACCATTACATGCTCCGAGCGTAAATACTCTGTCACTGAGAAGGACATGCTTGCATGTGTGTGGGTCACTGAACATTTCGGAAGCTACATTCTGGTAAGAACATTCACACTCTGCACGGTTCCAAACAAATGATACACCTTCTGACACCAGGGAGATAAATAAAGCTACATCAAGTATAGCAAGATTCGCAGTGAATTTCCAATGATTTATGTTCACCATTGAATACGTCCCGGGTTGTCAAAATTCACAAGCAGAATGCTTGTCCAGACTTCCGTTGCCCCTCAAGCCGGGTGATGAATGAGTTGCAAGTGACTGCATTTTAGCCTCCATACAAGATGCGGAAGAGCACGCTGTTGGCAGTATCTCACTGGACCAATGGCTGCAACATACCAAAGCAGACAATCTGTCCTGAAAGCAAGATACAAGCTGAAATCACAGTAAAAGGAGATCTACTTCTCAGAACTGACAAGCTCATACCAGTTGGCATCACTCGTAAACACCTTGTTGTCTCTTACTCATGAAGTCATCTAGGTTTCACGCTGTCAAAACAGAGACTGAGCGAGCACTACTGGTGGTTGTGCATGGACAACGATATGGAGAGGCAAATAACTACATGTGCGGTATGCAGAGAAGGAGATAAATGGCTCATCACCAAATTCCACCAATGACATCCATAGAATGGAGTGGACCTACCTTCCGTATTCAGTGGGAATAGACTTGATCGGACTCATGGATCATTTGCCCGCTGAACAAAAGCATGAACATCTACTGGTGGATTACACCTCCAAAGTGAGGGGAAGTGGAATTTACGAATGAGATAACCAGAGGGTAAACCATTCAAGCATGGAGAAGGATTTCCTGGAGAAATTATCTTGGACAATGGATACCAATTTGTTTTGGCAGAAATAGTAAACTCCTTGACTCTAAACAATATAAAGCACATTCAGGTATCGCTTTACCACCAAAGGGGAAATGGGCAAGTAGAACGAGCAAATCGTATTATTAGAGAACAAATCAGCAAGCACGAGCATGCAGTGCCACTGCCATGAAGCAATACAGAAACCCATATCTGCCCACAGAGTAACAGTGAATTCGGCCACAGGGATCACCCCATTTGAATTGATGAGAGGAGGAAGGACCGACACAAAACTGAATCCAGCATGAACACGTCATATGAACAAAGATCAACTGACAGACATTCCTAGGATAATTAGAGCAGTGATGAGCAATGAGAAGTACAAATGAGAAGCCTTGAATGCATCAATTCGAAATCAACCAGAGAGATAAATGCTAGGGACATAGTGAAAATACGAATGCCTCACAAGGACAAGAACACCTTGTTTGAGTGCAGTCGACCAGTGACAGTTACAGATGTGTACAAGGACACCATAACAGTCGAAGGTGGCAAGAAATGCATCATGGCCAGACTAGAAATCTACCAGAGAAATAAAAGAATTGAAACAGATGACAAGATCACCCCAATGAGGGTTTGCACTGATTCACTCAGTGAACAGTTCAGCACGCCGCTCGTGGTGCAGCAGGAAGTATGGGGGCATCATAGGGAGCGGCAGTTGAGGTATGGAGAGATTAGCTGGAGACAGACACAGAAACATGTCTCCGACGGCCCAGCAAAGATAAACAAGATACTGCCAGCAGCCGGGTGTCGGAGGAGTAGAAGATACTTCTTGACATATACATTAAAGTATCTTGCAGAATTTATCTGGCTCCTACTGCCTCTTTAGAAATGTATAATCTATGTATAAATTATACATTTGGATGCCGCCGTCTGACCCTGCCCGTCCCAGGTCTAACGCGCTTTGAGGGGCCGCAGGCTGTTATGAGATCTCTTCTACAATGAAACTCCAGTTACAGGAATAATGTGGGTAGTAATTTATTGTACAAAGTATCCCACCAGATAATGTGGGAGCAGCCGTACCAGAAACCTGCCACTCACCTCCCTTCTACAACATCTAATGATGCAACAGTCTGGTATCTCAACATGTCATCAAGAATTGTATGTGGCCGGGTACACAGACTCCAACAATTTTCCAAATTCCCTACAGGTTTCTCTGCCACTTGATGCATCCCCAGTATAAGGTAGTCGGGCCCTGAAGCATATGTTAGAAGACAGCAGAGATAGTGTAGGCCTGATGAAGCCAGAATGGGACAAGAAACGTCCTCATGGAGTGCAAATGGAAAGTACAAGCACTTCTCAGTGTGACCTTTAAATTGATATTTGTGTTGGTTATAATCAGGGACATTTTAATGGATTGTATGTTGAGTTTTCTTGGGCACGGTGCTGGTTCAGTTCTACTTGGAGTACATGGAGATTCCACAGGTGCTTACATGGAAGGATTTACAAGTATATCTCTGCAGATACTTTTAAACGGGGCAAAATGTGCTCCACAATGCGTACAAAATGCATAGCCTGTACTACTGTGCAGGGATAGTCTTTTTTTTGCTTGTTTTATTTGACTAGATAGGACAAAGGGTAGCATGGTTGACATCCACCCTATCAGATACTTGCTCACATAACATTGTCCAATTATTTTCTATTTGTATCTATCTGTAGTTTCCTTGGTCACGCAAAATTCTATGGGTCACTCCCATGTGCTCAGTGACCTGCAGGTGAGGTTTCAGTGCTGCACCTTTTGAAACTGGCTGTGCTTCCCTCTTGTTTTGCCAGCGCACCTTCCCAAGATTCTGAGCGGCAGGCCAGCACCTGTAATTAGTTGCACAGTTTACGTTCCCACGACACATATGATATATCTCCCATCCTGCCTGTTCACTGGGTGTGCCGCTTTCACAAACTGAACAATTGCACAGAGAAAGGTAGGCACAAAGCGGTTGCCACGCCCTGCGTTCTTTCATTGCCTTTATCTCTTCGCTCCATGGGCACTGTGCCAGCTTTCATCGGCAGCCCTAATTCTGTCACCAGTTTTCCCAGCGAGACCACAGAGCGTCCCCTGCGCATGGCAGAGGTAATCACGACTTTCTATTAACAGAGCCTTGCTGTGATCATGTCCAACTGGCCTGTGATTATGCTGCGCTTGTGCTGGATGTCACGTGTCCGCGGGAGATCACGTGGTCCGCCCGTGCCTCGTCAGGCGCGAAAACCGTTGATTCTCGCGGGGAGTTTATTCAGCAATACTTTATTTATAAGGCTATATTTTATTCTTTATGTTGTCTAGGTCTAACTTTTAGTTGTGTTACACACACGAAAGCAAACTATGAATTGGTCCTGTCGCGCTGTCCTGTCCTGTCACCGTTGTTTATCAGACCCAATTAGAGCTGGTCAATAAGGCTCTCTTATCGACCCTGCCCTTTTAAAACACTGAAAGTCTTCATAACCTTGCCGGGGATTGATCAGCCACTGGTTGCGTGGGTGTTTTACGGCCTGTTCAAAAAGGGCACGAAGGCACTTAACTGTTTCTATATATAAAACGTCTATAAACGTTTATTTTGAGACTTCGAGAGGCACGATTCTGTATTTTCTGTAAATAATATGATGGTTAGGCATGTCAGCGCTTCCTGAATGTAGAATTGCATAAACACTTTGGGGCTCATTTTCGAAAGTCCCCGTAGTCTGACAGCGGGAACCCGTTACGTGTACACTTTCCCGTTCACGGGTACATATCGCCATATGTTCATCATTTGCACGGTGGAGCATAAAAGGGGAGGGCAAAAAGGCGCCATACATGCTTGTACCCGACCCTTTTTTCAGCCCGCCGCACACATTGAATAAACGCTGCCTGGCATGAATGCATGGCAGGCAGTCTTGGATTCCTATGGAGTCCGCCTGCTATTTGCTGCTTAGGAATTCTTGGCATTTGCGCTGATATGAAAATCCATGCCGGCACAAATGCTGCAGTGTTTGTATGGCAGAGAGGAAGGGAGCAGCGGAAATGTAAATTACGCTGCAACCCTCCTCTCCGCCATACAAATACATGAATATGGGCCGTTGCACAAGGCTTTTACACATTCGGTTTATGCTACGCAAAGCACAAAATGAGCTCCTATATCTATATTGGCTCAGCCTATGAGGCGGAATGCACAGGGGTGGACTGGGTTCGATCCCTGGGCCCGCGCTTAGAAACCTCTGGGTATTAAGCGCGTTATAAATAACCTATCATATCAAGGGGTAAAATCTAAAATGTATACGACAGACACAGTAGCTAAGCCAACAGTTTTTCTATTCCTCCCTTTCGTTATCATATGCATTTGTGGGGCTTTATAAGCTGCCGCCACGCATGTAAGCTGCCTTCATATGGTGCTCTTCCATTCTACTAAATCCAATTGCATCTTCACAATGTCACTCATATTTTATTATGTTTTGTCACCTTACAGGGTGATATACCACACACCACTTCCATTTCCATGGGCTCCAGAATCATTTTCGTTTCATTGTTGAGTCATTTATTGTATTGTTGGGCTTTTCCTGTAGCTGTAACCTGTAGACAACTTTATCACTAAGTCTGGAGGATATAGCTCCGCAGTCTTTTCTCAGTTTTCAGATGTTGCATATGTACGGTGGCCATATATCCAGATTTTGAGGGGACAGTTCGGGTTTTTCCACAACATGACCCATGTCCCGTGAAACATCTGCAAAACAATGAACATATCTCTGAGTGCTGCGTGGAAAGATCCCTTGGCTATCCCCGCCATGTCATGTGCAGATGGGATGGGGCTTGACACATTGCCAGTTTAGATGCTCCTGGCCTTTTAATGTAATGGAGGAGCAGTGGAACACCAGAGCCAATAGTGTCTGCAGGCTCATCTTCCCTCACGCGGATACACAAATCCCATATAGATGTACAGATCTAAAGAGATCAGCTTGATCTATGGACCGAAATTCAGAGGGCAGTCAGACAGTCAAAGGACAAGGAAAGTAGAGAGAGGACTGCCCAATAGGAGGGTTGAGGCACTCCAAGACCTGCATCAGGGATGTATGTCATCCACAGTGGTGGTGCCTGACATGCCATCACCCACTTAGCTAACATGCCTAAATACGCTTTCACCAATGAAATGGCAGCATGCAAGCCCAAGACCCTATACACATCAGGGCCTCTTGCAGATGTCTGAGGTATTTAGGCGGAAGAGCTCATTTGATGGCAGCTGCAGAGGTGAACAGAAGGAGCCGCACAAGGAGCTGGGTTGGGAGTCAGAGATGGAGTCAGGGGACTGAAGTAGAGCCTGCGAAACCTGGGGAAAGCTGTAAGAGAGACCTAGAAGGCTAGGATAAAAAGGAGCCATGAGGGGAAGCCCAGAAAGTTGGGGAGAGACAGGCCCTTGAGGTAGGGAATTATGAAAGCCAGGGTGCTAGGAAAAGAGAAACTCAGAGAGCAGGAGATGGTTGGCTGGAGAGGGAGAAGAGGATGGAAGGGATGAAGGAAAATTTATAGCGGATAGACATGAAGTCTACGGAGAAGCTTGGAAGTAAGGAGTAGGATGGAAGTATAGAACAGGGTGAGCAAAGCACAAGAGGGGAGTGTTAAAATGGATAATATTGGAAAGGTAAATGGCAGTGAAAAAGGGCACCAAGGAGGACATGCAAAGGGGATGAGAAGGAGTCGTCGGAGTACGGAGAAGAGATGCAATGAAAGGGGAGAAGGCCTGGAGAAGTTCGGAATGGAAAATCCTGACTGTTCAACAAAATATTACTTGAGGCATGCAAAAGTTGTCCAAAGGAGCAAAGAAGGTAGAAGAGGAAGTAGAGGATTGGGGAAACAATGCTGGCATACAAGGGACCCCCAAAGGGGTGAAGAAGGTGTCCAAGGGGTGAAATTGTGGGAAGGAGAGTTCACGTTTAGAGTGAGAAAACACCAATGAGAGTTTATTACGAACTGGAAGGAGATAAGGATCTTTTGAAAGAGGTGCAGTGGAGAACACATAAGAAAAAGAAGGGGGAATGGTGAGCGGGAGGTGTGGTTAAAGAGAGAGGCGTATTGTAAGGAAGAGGAAGAAAACAATACACAAATAGAGAGTCAGGCACACAGCTGCAAAGAAAAGAATGTGGTGGATACTCAGCTACAATGTGGTAAAAATTAGTGGAGAGGAGGAGCAAGACTTGAGGCAAGATGAGGAGGGGGCGAGGCTGGAGCAGGGAGCAGAAGAAATAGGTGACTGAGGGCGACAGCGATGTGGATAGAGAAAACCTAGTGGAGATTCTAGGCCAGCCTCAGACTTCAGCCCCTGCTGGAAGGCCTGCCACTCATGACCCAGCTTATCAGTCTGTCACCAGACCCCAGTGTGGACCTGAGGCTCGGGAAGAGGCTTCCAGTCATAAAGTTAGAAGAAGACTCGGGGAACCCCTTGAAGCCACGAATATAAGCTCACTTTTTGTGCTCATGCGCCCAGGTAGGCCCAGCCCCAAACCTACTACACTCTGCTTTCGCAAGAAATGCTTTCATTTGATAGTTGCCGGGGAGAACTACAGAATCTTGGAAATTAACTATCCAGACAAATGCAATTTAGCAAATCAGATCCTACCAGTCTCTTATTTGGTCCCCCTTTGTACAAGGGCCTTATTAAACATTTTCATTATGCAGACTCCTTGATCGAGGCTCACATGCCAATCAGTGTCAACCACACAACAGCCCTCTTTGACTATTAATATGCATGCCTGCAAGCCACAGAGGGACACTTTTGAAGATTATTCCCTATGCAGTGCCACAGAATCAGAATGTAGTTCCATGACATCCTGACTGCACTTCAAGAATTCCTTAGTGACCCACCTCTCCCTCCTAGGGCTTCCATCAAACACCAAACAGCTAGTATCCCCTCACACATGATACGCAACTTATCTTCTTCCGGCATAAAATGTGCGGGTATTACATGAGCATAGCCGTTTGTGGAATGCTGCGTGTGCAGGTACTTGGAAGGTGGGCAGCTGCTCAGTTCAAGAGTGCGCATCCTTCCAGAGCAGGAAGTTGCATGAACGATCAGCCTGTGGTGATGTTACTACTGTTTTAATGGAAATAAACATGTCTCCGTTTTTACCTGTGATCCTGTGTCAGTATTAGACAGGTTAAAATGTCTGGCTTTGCCTTGTGCCATGTCAGCCGAGGCATGCAGGGTCCAATAGGTGGATGAGAGTGCCGCTGCATGGCAGTCCTGTGGTGCAGCCTGTAGATGATACTGCATCTATACAGTGTAAGTCTGGGAGCATTGGGAGGGGCAAGGTTGCGGGTTATTCCATGGGAGGGGCCGGGTGACCATTACATTCTGTGGGCCTCATTACGACCCTGGCGGAAGACCATGCTGCTATTAGCACCATGGTCCATGCCGGTAAATTACCGACTCCGCCATGGAGAAAGGGGGAATTACCACCCCATTACAAGGTTGGTGGGGCGGTAATTCCCCCTTCCTCCATGGCCCTTCCCCATTCCCATTTTTGCCCCATAGGGCTCAATGGGAATGGGGAAGGCGCTAAGTACGGTGCCGCAAATTGCGGCACCGTAATTAGCACCAAGGTCCCTTTGCGGGTCCCTACTTTAACGGCTGGTCTACACTAGCCGTTAAGGTCGGGTCCTGCAAAGGGACCTCGTAATTAGGCGCTAATAGGTTAACGGCGCCGCAGCCTTTTACGGCGCCGTTAACCCATTAGCGCCACGGTCGTAATGAGGCCCTGTGAGTGAAAGACTCATGGACGTCGAGCAGGATCAAGGCTATGGGGCTCCAAAATGGTGGCTGTGCTGAAATATTTTTTTTTTTATTTTTTATTTAAGTGTATTTTGTTTATTTCAAACCTTTCACGTCAGTAAAACATTGCGTTTCATGAAATATACATCAGGTCTGCTATCTGGGGCACACTAAAAAGTATGTGTCGGCTTCTGTGTGCATTGCCATGGTGACAATGCATTTCCAGTGACGCTACAGCACAGAGTGGCAGCCAGGGCTGGCCTTAGTGGCCGCAGCGCCATGGGCATGAAGTGGGGGTGTAAAGGAAGAAAAGGAACCTAATACGGATTCCTCCCGTCCCATGCACACTATCAAGGAACCACCAAAAAGGTGGTAAAGAGACGTCATTTGTAAATTACAAACAATTCAGTGAAGTGAAATCAAATCAAATTTTGCATTTGCTAATGAAAGCATTACTTGTACACACAATGTGTAAAAGCACACAGTTGGTTTTAATTATAGATAACATTCAATGTAGAGATGGACAAAGCACTCATTTGTTCTAAACAGTGTTGATGGCTTCACGCGTTTCAGGGAAAGTGGGGGTGCACCCCTGGATATGGGAGGGGCGCCACATTTTTCAATAGGTGCTGATAAACTCCCTATTGTTATTAAATGCGCTCTGCTCCTGAGAGTGGAGTGCATTTAATTTCAATAGGGCACCTGCTGCACCTTCTCCCACCACGCCAGCTCCCAGCTCCGGGGAGACCTTGAAAGACTGGAGCTTGCATGGTGGGGGCTAAAGGCAGGGCGACCCAGGCGGTAGCTCGGGCGGTCCACCCCTAAGGTCGGCTCTGGTGGCAGCTGTGCATTGCTGAACTCTAAAAGATGAAAGGCACAAGGAAGCAAGTCCAGCAGCCATGTACCGCATTGTTAAGGCAACAACAACGCAAACAGAATTACACGAAGAGGAATCTTCACAGGATCAAATGCTGAATTTTCCTGTGTGAAGAACGAACACTGTGGCAGCATTGGGTAGAGAAGCAAGCACTACATGCCCCAAGGAACACTATGAAAGTATGTGTGTAGAGCAATATGTGTCTGGGGATTAAACTCTACTCCAGACTGAAATGCAGAGTAATGGCAAGCAATGAAGATCAGCCTGGAGCAACTAGGCTTACTTAATTGATAGCTTTATTTGTATTTGTATTTGTTTTATTTGTAACAGGCCTGGAGGCATCAGGGCGCAACTTGAGCAGAGTTACATAAAGAGCATATATAGATACATACTTTAGGCACAGGGTGAATGTACATACATAATAGTCAGCAAGTATATCAATATACATAATTTACAGAGCAAACATTTTACAAGGGACATGGAGCCAAAGGTGTAAACAGACGAGTGGGCCAATGCTAGTAGGGCAGTGGTGTGCAGAGCAATTTCGTTTTGGACTTGAATGTGTTAAAGGAATCTTCAGATCTAATGGTGATAGGGAGGGCATTCCAAAGCTTGGAGGCAAGGACGGGGAAGCTTGTTCCCCCAGCTTTTTGAAGTTTGGACCTAGGGATCGATAAACAGTGGGTCTGGGTGGTTCTTTGACGTCAGGTAGTCGCGTGGCGGGATAACCGGCTGCAGAGGTACAGGGGGGCCTTGTTGGCCAGGCATTTGTGCCTGAGGGCTAGAGATTTCAATGAAATTATCTGTTTGACAGGTAGCCACTTTAGATTCTAGATTCAGAGATGTGGTGGTTTCGAGGGATTTATAAGGCAGCTCTGATACTGTTGTTCTGGGTAATTTGTAGTTTATTCAGGTGTCTTGGCTGGTTCCTAAGTAGAGGGCGCTACCATAGTCAATTTTGGACATCAGGAGGGTTCTGGCCAGTGTGACACTACTCGGGTGGTCAGAAATGGCCTGCTGTTCTGACTTGAGAGTCGTGCAGACCGAAGATACCTCCGTCCTCAAGTGACGCACAGGGAAACAAAAGTACTCCCTGTGCGACCTTTTGGGCCACATGTGGGAGATGTCGCTGCCTGGATCCACGGAGCCTCGAGAACTACAAAGCCGCTGTAGGAAAAACGATATTAAGTACCAGGCAATAACAGTAATGCAATGCAGAGTGTAACAAGTTGAAAGGGTCTTACCTATCCAATGGGTCAGAATGCGGTAAACCTAGTGGTGGTTTGAGATTCAAGTGCGAGGCAGCCCCAAGTCCTGCAGGGACCAGTGCTGCGTGTGGTCGCAGGCTAACCCACATGAGCAAAGGGTTTGGTTGCGTAGCGTAACTGCCAGAAAACAAGAACGTAGCCAAAGTATTTTCAAGAGTCCAAGGGAAATCCAAGTGCAGTGTGAAGGACGGTCCAAGAGTCGGCAACGAGCTAACAGTTCCAAGGTGACAAGCAAAAGGAAAATCCAAAGAAGTCCAGGTGAGTAATCCGAGGTCGAGGTATTTCCAGGAAGCTAAACAAGACGTAACGCCAAACAGGGTCCAGAAGACAGCTGAGAAGCGAGGACTGTTTCGGGAATCAAGTGTTTTGTATTGGGCGCTTCCTGATCACGTGACGCGTACTGCTGTAACGTGACGGACGCCACGCACCACGTGATCTGGTACAATCAGCTGGGCGATGCGGAAGCGTTCTGCCGATCCTCCTAGTGTGTAATCACCATGGCAACTGGGATGGCAAAAAGGGATGCAGGCGGGCCAGCATATTGCACCTGACACGCAGTAATCTGTCCTGCGGGGCAACCAAAGCACGTGAGTCTTGTAACCTGGAAATGTTGTGCGAGTAAGAGGAAGGTGTAGCAGAAATGCTAGCGGTGTTCTGGGGTGTGTGGTGGATGAGTGACAGAGTGCCAACAGAGCCCCCCCGCAAGGGCCCACGACCCCGTGCGCAGGATGAATGGTCCAGATGAAAACGGGCCACCAGTCGGGGAGCGTGGACATCCACGGCCGAGACCCAAGAACGTTCCTCTGGACCATACCCCGTCCAGTCCAGCAAGTACTGCAGACGGCCCCTAAAGAAACCCCTAAAGAAACGAGAACCCAGGATAGCAGACACCTCAAACACATCAGGGGTGGACAAAGACACCGGGGCCACCGGGGAACGGAGACGGGAAGCATCGGGGCAGGGTTTGAGAAGGGAGACATGGAAAACGGGGTGAATGCGCCAGGAAGCCGGGAGAACCAGACGGTAAGCCACCGGATTGATCACCTGAGAGATCACATAGGGACCAACAAAGCGGGGCAGAAGTTTGCGACAACCAACCAGGTGAAGGTGACGAGAGGACAGCCAAACACGGGAACCCACAGAAAAGGCCGGGGCAGCCAAGCGTTTCCCATCAACACCCGCCTTCATAGAGGCTTTTGACTCTCCAAGGTGAGCAAGAGTACGGGCATGAACAGAAGACAGGTCCCTAAGGCAAGCCGCAGCAGCAGGATTCGAGGCCACGGAAAAATCAGGAACGGGCAATACCCTGGGATGCTGACCGTAAAGGGCGTAGAAAGGGGACTGGCCTGTAGCAGAATGAGCCACGTTGTTATAGGCGAATTCAGCGAATCGCAAAACGCCCAGCCAGGAGGACTGCTGCTGCATAACCAGGCAGCGCAAATACTGCTCCATGGACTGATTAGTCCGCTCAGTCTGTCCGCAGGTCCCGGGATGGTAGGCCGAGGAAAACCGTGTATCAATGCCAAGCAGCTTACTCAAAGCACGCCAAAAGCGTGAGGTGAACTGAGAACCACAGTCAGAGATGAGAACGGAGGGAAGCCCAAACAAAGAGAACACAGATTCAAAAAAACAAGTCTGCCAGGACAGGAGCTGTGGGAATCCCCTTACATGGATCGAATCGGGCCATCTTAGTAAATGAATCCACCACCACCCAGATGGTATCAAAACCCCAAACCCTGGGGAGATCGGTCACAAAGTCCATGGTTAATGTGTGCCATGGCCTCGGGGTTATGGGTAGTGGGAACAGTAGTCCTATCGGACGACCCCTTTGGTGTTTGCATTGCGCGCAAACAGAGCAAGTGTTCACATAACTTTCTACATCACGCTTCATGGAGGGCCACCAAAACCAGCGCTTAAGGAGGTCCATGGTGTGTTTCTGGCCGGGATGTCCATTGACGGGAGCGTCATGAGACCATTCGAGGGCCAAATTGCGGGTGTCGGATGTGGGTAGAAACAGGCGATCATGAACAAAGGGCAACCCTTCATGGTAAATCGGGTCCCACTCCTGCAGTTGGTCAGGGTGTCCTCTTGTCCATTACCACACTGAATCCAACAAAGGGAGAGAAGGCGTACAAAGACAAATCATGTGGCATTTGTTGAGAAGAGTCTCAGGGTAACTTGGCAGGGAGACCCCGCATGGAGAATGAGATAGGGCATCCGCCTTACCATGCGCAACCCCAGGGCGATGCATGATGCGGAAGGCAAAAGAGGCAAAAAGAAAATGCCACCTGACCTGTCTACTATTGATACACTTCAATGAAGCCATGTCCTGCAAGTTCTGGTGATCAGAGTATACAGTGACTTGATGTCTGGCCCCCAGGAGGTGGTGTCGCCAAACGCGAAAGGCATCCATTATTGCCAGGAGCTCCTTCTCCGTCACCGTATAATGGGCCTCGGTACTGGTGAACTTGTGGGAATGATATGCTACCAGATGTAGTTTGCCAGAGGTAGGGCAGATCTGTGACAGGACAGCACCGAGGGCGAATGAAGAAGCATCTGCTTCAACTACAAAAGGGAGCTCAGGATTGCGGTGTTGGAGGACCGGGGCTGTGGTGAAAGCGGTTTTGAGTGCCTTAAAGGAATCCTGCTGCTCTTTCTGCCAATGGTAGGGTACCTGGGGACTGGTTAAAGCTGTAAGAGGTGCTAGAATAGCAGAAAATGAAGAAATGAAGCGCCTATAGAAGTTGGCGAAGCCCAAAAATGCCTGTAAAGCCTTGAGTGTCTGGGGAACCGGCCATTCCAGGACCGCTCGTACCTTAGATTCATTCATTGCTAGTCCTCCAGGGGTGATGTGGAAGCCCAGAAACTCAACGGAACTCTGGTGAAATTGGCATTTTTCTGGTTTGGCAAATAGAGAATGTTCCCTAAGGCGAGACTGAACTTCTCGGACATGCTGTACGTGCTCATCCAGATTTCGTGAAAAGATAAGGATATCGTCCAAGTACACTACCATGAATACGTCGAGAATGTCCCTGAAGATGTCGTTCATAAAACGCTGGAAAGTAGCCGGGGCATTGCACAAGCCAAAGGGCATGACTAGGTATTCGTATAATCCATAGCGAGTACAGAAGGTGGTTTTCCACTCACCCCCTCGCGAACGCGCACCAAATTGTACGCACCCCGTAAGTCTGGTTTGGTGAAAATGGATGCGTGAGACAAACGATCCAGAAGTGGCGTGATCAAAGGGATCGGGTATCTATCTTTTTTGGTAATAGCATTGAGGCGGTGGTAGTCCACACAGGGACGGAGGTCCCCTTCCTTTTTTGGGACAAAGAAAATGGGACTCGTGGCTGGTGAAGCAGAGGGGCGTATGTGACCTAGCTCTAAGGCTTTCTGTACCTATAATTTCAAGGCCTGTTCCTCTGAGGGGGATAAGGAATAGATCCTACCCGAGGGAATGACAGAGTCAGGGACTAGTTCTATTGGACAATCATAAGACCGGTGAGGGGGAAGCTCCTCAGAGGAGCCATGGTCAAACACCTTCTCGTAATCCCCATACACAGGCGGAACCCCTTTGGCAATCACACCAATAATGTGTGTGCTCGGGAACATGGGCCCATTGTATTCCACTGTGAGATTTGCTATAGTGCCCAGGGCCTGTGATGGCATGTCGACCCCCTGTTGATCCAGGAGACAGTAGTTTTGACAGATCTCTGATTCAAAGACAACAGTACTCTTTTTCCAGTCGATGAGTGGGTTATGCTCACGTAACCAGGGTATTCCCAATATGATGCCAAACTGGGGCATGGAAATCAAGTCAAAACTCATTGTCTCCGTGTGGATGTCCTGAATGGTCAATAAAAGGGGGGCATTTTGGTGCTTGATCGGACCAGAAATCAAAGCAGTGCCATCCACGGCTTGTACCGGTTCGGGTCGGGACTTAACTACTAAAGGTAAATTGAGTGTGTGAGCCAAGGCAAAGTACATAAAGTTCCCCGTGGCACCCGAATCTATGATTATCATGACTGAGTGAGAAACACCCGAGGAGGGATGTAGGATGGCCTGCACAAAAATGGGACGTATGTGACCAAAAGCAGGAGGTGTGGCCAAGGATGAGGGTTGAGCGCTCAACCTAGTCCCCGGATCTAGGGCCGAGCAGTCCGAAAAACCTGAGGCTTATTTGGGCGTCAGGGGCACTCCTTAACATAATGTCCTGTTAACCCACAATAGTAGCATGCGTTGTCCACCCGCCTCCTTTCCCTTTCTAACGAGGTAATGGGGCTCCGTATCCCCCCCACTTGCATGGGTTCTTCTGAGACGGATGCAGTTGGAGTGGCGTGTGCTGACTGAGAGAACCCCCACTCGGCCCGCCGCTCAGATCGACGTGCGTCAACCTGCAGCGCCAGATCGACGAGTTCTTGATACTGAGTGGGAAAAGAGGGAACCACTGATAATGCATCCTTCATAGGATTATTCAGACCCCTGTAGAAAACCACTGCCCGTTTACTTTCTGGCCATGAGGTTTCTCCGACCAACTGGTTAAAGTGTGTGATGTAGTCTATTAGTGAACCCCTGCTCTGGGTTAACTCGAGTAACTCCAAGTCCCTGGACTGCACCTTATGCCTGGTGTCAAAGACTCGGGACATTTCAGCCACGAGAAGGTCGAAGTCATAGAGTGCAGGGCTGTCATTCTCTAACAATGGATTAACCTAGGCAGCGGCTGTACCTGCCAGATGCGATAAGGTAAAGCCTGCTTTGGTGGTTGCATCAGGGAAGGCCAGAAGTCTACACAAGAAATGTAGTTTACACTGATTGATAAAGGTCCTGAATTTCTTGGGATCGCCATGATAGCGTTCAGGGGCTGCCAAAGGGAAGGGTGTTGGGAGAACTACAGGAGCCAGGGCGGGGGTGCTGGGCACCGGAGGTGGTGTGGGTGGAGCGGCAGCATCCCCGAATTCGGGGTCTGCAAGGAGAGGATGCCGTACGTTCTATATGGAGTCTAGCCTTTGGTGTATGACCGTATTTGCCACGGCCATATCTGCGCGTAATACTGTGATGGCCTGAACTAGCGCGGCCATGGGTTCATCCGTGGATCCCTGCATGGTTCAACACGACTATACGGCTTCTCAGTCTGTTCTGACTTGAGAGTCGTGTAGACCGAAGATACCTCCGTCCTCAAGTGACGCACAGGGAAACCAAAAGTACTCCCTATGCGACCTTTGGGGCCACAGGTGGGAGATGTCGCTGCCTGGATCCATGGAGCCTCGAGAACCACAAAGCCGCTGTAGCAAAAATGATATTAAGTACCAGGCAAAAACAGCAATGCAGAGTGTCACAAAATGAAAGGGTCTTACCTATCCAATGGGTCAGAATGCGGTAAACCTAGTGGTGGTTCGAGATTCAAGTGCGAGGCAGCCCCAAGTCCTGCAGGCACCAGTGCTGCGTGTGGTCGCAGGCTAACCCACCTGAGCGAAGGGTTTGGTTGCGTAGCGTAACTGCCAGAGAACAAGAACGTAGCCAAAGTATTTTCAAGAGTCCAAGGGAAATCCAAGTGCAGTGTGAAGGACGGTCCAAGAGTCGGCAACGACGTAACAGTTCCAAGGTGACAAGCAAAAGGAAAATCCAAAGAAGTCCAGGTGAGTAATCCGAGGTCGAGGTATTTCCAGGAAGCTAAACAAGACGTAACGCCAAACAGGGTCCAGAAGACAGCTGAGAAGCGAGGACTGTTTCGGGAATCAAGCGTTTTGTATTGGGCGCTTCCTGATCACGTGGCGCGTACTGCTGTCACGTGACAGACACCACGCACCACGTGATCTGGTAGAATCAGCTGGGCGATGCGGAAGCGTTCTGCCGATCCACCTAGTGTACGATCTCCATGGCAACTGCCAGTGCAAAAAGGGATGCAGGCGGGCCTGCATATTGCACCTGGCACGCGGTAATCGGTCCTGCGGGGCAACCAAAGCATGTGAGTCTCGTAACCTGGAAATGTTGTGCGAGTGAGAGGAAGGTGTAGCGGAAATGCTAGCGGTGTTCTGGGGTGTGTGTGGATGAGTGACAGAGTGCCTAACACCTGCAGGCTGCAATGAGTTTGCAGGTGTATGCAGAGGCTGATCTGACTGCATTTGTTTGTCGATATAAGGATAAAGTGGCGTCAAGGTAAAAGCCTTAGGTTTTAGTGTCTTTCGAAACGTGGATGGTGTTGCCATCAATGATAAACGACGGGTATGACGGCTCAAGTTTGCTAAGGCGTTGCGTAGTGCCCAGGATGAGGAGCTCTGTCTTGTCGTCATTGAGGCATAGCTGGTTTTGTGCCATCCAGGCTTGGATGACCAGGTAGACATCATTCAGGGCCTTGGTGTCAACTAAGTAGTCTCCAGTAATGGGAATGAGTATCTGCATGTCGTCGGCGTAATTTGTGTAAGAGACACCCAGATAGTCAAGTACATCAAAGAGCGGTTTAGTAAAAACATTATAGAGCGTGGGCGACACGCAAGAAACCTGAGGGACTCCACAGTGAATTGGGGAGGGATCTGCTGCTGCGGACTGAGAAAAGACCCGCATAGATCTATTACTCAGAAAGGATTTGATCCAGGCCGTGGCTGACGGAAAGAAGTGGGCGGCAGAGTGGAGGTGCCTACATAGGATTTGGCGATTGACCAGATCGAATGCCGCAGAGAGGTCGATTAGAAGTAACATGGCTAGTTTGCCCTTGTCCTTCAAGACTTCAATTTGAGTTTTGAGATCTATTAGAGCTGTCTCTGTCCTGTGTCTGGGACGGAAACCAGATTGTCTAAGACCTAGAAGATTATTGGATTCCAAGTACTCTTGGATCTGCAGGAATGCTGCACGGTCTAAGATTTTGAGCAGGAACGGGACGGTGGTTATGGGTCTGAAGTTGGTGGGTATGCTTGGGTCTAAGGAGGGTTTTTTGAGCAGTGGGATCACCCATGCGTCCTTAAGGTTGTCAGGGACAGTCCCTGTTTTAAAGGAGGAGTTGATGAAGGATGTAATAAATTGGATTTGTACAATCAAACATTAGTACAGCCTGAGGTGCATCTAATTTAGAAGCACAGGGCAGAAGCATAAAGCATATGTGCTAACTGACCATTAATCAGTAAAATTCACTGAAGCATCAGTATATTGAAGCGCAAGAGTTCAATGCATCACATTGCACTGCATCAAAGCAACAAAAAAGTTGACTCATGCCTGGTTGCCAAATCGGGCTGTGGTGGAGGGGTGTGATCCATGGAGCACCACATTGGGTCCAGGAGAGGCAACCTAAGGGTGTTGGAAAATTCTGTGAGTTGTGAAGTCCCTAGCTTAAGACTTGTGGTGTGTAAGGGTGTAACCAAGGGAGCTGGGTGCTGGCACCTGCAGATGATGCTGAGCAACATGACTGTACAGTTCACTGAACTTACCAGAAGCAGCAACGTAGGAGAGCAGTGGTCATAACAAGACCAGATTCAGGCACCCGAAATGGGACTCCTGTATTTCCATTCATATGTAAGAATTGTGTAGGATCCAAAATGGCTGACAGAGCCTTTGTAGCATTGGTCCCTGAGATGCGGGAAAGTCATGTGTCTTCACCTAACTCAACCGAAAGAAAACGCATATTAGAGCGAGTTTGGGGAGAGTTTGAGACTGGAGATTCTTAGAGATGAGAGGTTGTAGAGAGGGGAGGAGTGGGGGAGAAGGAGGAGGTTGGAGAGTGGATAGCAGTTAAGGTGTGAAGGCAGAGGTGGTAGAGAGGTGGCGATGGAAAGTGGGGAACATCAAAGTTATGAAGAAGCAGGTGGCAAAGAGCTGGAAAAGAAGGTTGGAGGAACATCAAAAGAGCAAAGGAGGAAGGCAGAGAGTTTATAATGGAAGAGAGTTGAAACATCTGTAAGGAGTCAGAAGAGAGAGTCACGCTTCACAAGAGCTGGATAATACACATAGCCGAATAACATGTTAGGGTATAAGGTATTTTAGGGATCCCTAAGTCTTGAAGTGGTACAACATTGGAGGGGGGTGGAAGGGACATGACATGTTGCATCGAGGAGTGTACAAAGAAGGACAATAGAAAAGAAGAACTTGAGCAGATTCACTTAGGGGCAAGCACAAATGCAAGTCATTGGAATATTTTTCATTAATTGGATCTCACCTGTCTAGGGCGATTTAACCATCCACCCCAAAATGAGACATACATAATTATCTATAATTTTTCTTGGATGGATAGGAATAGTTATAGTTTGATGATCCCACAGTCCTACACTGTAGCCTCACAATCTGTGAATATAGAAAAAATCAGCTTTTGTTAAAGTTACACAGCCACGGTAATGGCTGTGTAGTTATGGTTAAGTTGCTGTTTCCATAGGAAGAGCAATTTTTGGTGGCTTATAACTCTGCTCCCCCTGGACGAATCCTCTCCAGACTTTGCAAAATAGTATATGGCCCACTCTGAATTATTTTGCAACATCTGGTGAGGTTTGGTCCGGGGGGGCAAAGTTATAGGTGGGGTCCCAAAACTTATTTTTTTTCCAATAGACTGAATGGGGGAAAAACTTTGCACACGTCTACAGCCCAAACCTCTGGACTGATTTTCACCAAATTTGCGGCCGGAGCAGGGGCTTGGTCCCAAAAGTGTGCTTTTGTAAATTTGGTGAAAATCCGTCCAGTAGTTTTCTTTAAAATGACCAAAAAGTAGGTCTAATAAAATTAGTGATATCTATGTCTGCTCCGCGGAGAACCTTCCCTGTTCGCTCCGCGGGCGGGACACCGATTGGATAATGGCCTCGCGTCATGTCCGCGGACACGCGACGTGTCCGCTGATTGGCTGAAGTGAGGTGTGATGTGCATCAGATTGTTCTGATGCGTCCGCCATCCTGGATCCGCTGACAGCGTGGCGGCAAACAGAGGCGAAATGCAGTTTTGGGGAGTGTTTTGGTGTACAAGAGTGCTTGGGGAGGTTTAGGGACGAAGAGATGGGTGAAATACTGTATTTGATTAGGTGGCAGATGCTACTGATGTATTAGCCATGGCCGCGCTGTCCGGCATCTTCTTAATTACTGAAAATGAGGGGTGTCCTAAGGATAGTATTCCCGTCCGTGCTGTGCGCAGGCAAGTTGAAATGGTTCTAAGGACACTCGTGGTGTCAGCGGACTTTAAAATTGAGTATATGTCGTAGTTAAACATTTTCAATCTATGGGTGTGATACTGAGTTATAAGCCACCATGGGTGTGATATGCTGTGGTGGTTGTGGCCAGTGCCTAGAGTCTTGGGTGCATGGCCACAGGCCGTAGGCCGTAGGCCATACACCCAAGACTCTAGGCCCTGGCCACAACCACCACAGCATATCACACCCATAGATCACACCAATAGCATTGAATGTCTATTAGGTGGTTGTGGGCAGGGACTAGAGTCTTGGGTGCAAATTTGGTATATGCCGCAGTTAAAATGTTTGATTCTATGGGTGTGATAATGAGTTATAAGCCATCATGGTTGTGATATGCTGCGGTGGTTGTGTCCAGGCCCTAGAGTCTTGGGTGCATGGCCGCAGGCCGTAGGCGGTAGGCCATATACCCAAGACTCTAGGCACTGGCCACAACCACCGCAGCATATCACACTCATAGATCACGCCCATAGAATCGAATATCTATCAGGTGGTTGTGGGCAGGGCCTAGAGTCTTGGGTGCAAATTACGTATATGCTGCAGTTAAAATATTTGATTGTATGGGTGTGATAATAATAATAATCAATAATAATTTAGCATTTATACAGTGCTACAAACCCTCAGGTATCTGAGCGCTTCTTATTATTACCCACATTGTGTGGTGCTCATTTATTGACCTCTGAAGGATGAAAGGCTTAGTTTGGCCCTGCCGGGATTCGAACCTGCATCAGCAGGGTCTGCACAGATGTCAAAACGATAATGAGTTATAAGCCACCAGGGTTGTGATATGCTGTGGTGGTTGTGGCCAGGGCCTAGAATCTTGGCCGCAGGCCGTAGGCTATATACCCAAGACTCTAGGCCCTGGCCACAACCACCGCAGCATATTACACCGATAGATACACCCATAGAATCGAATAGTTATCAGGTGGTTGTGGGCAGGGCCTAGAGTCATGGGTGCATGGCCAAATGCCATGCACCCAAGACGGAAGTTATAGGCACGGAAGTTATAAGGCACCATGGTTTTCTTATACTGCGGTGGTTGTGTCCAGGACCTAGAGTCTTGGGTGCATGGCTGTAGGCCGTAGGCTATACACCCAAGACTCTAGGTCCTGGCAACAACCACTGCACCATATCACAGCCATATATCAGTCCTATAGATTTGAATATCAATCAAATGTTTGAAATTATACTTAATGCTTGATTTGTTGAGATTCCACATATTTTTTACATGAGTTTTGTACCTGGAGGAAATATTATTTTTCAATTTCTGTGATAAAAGAAAAGAGCATGTTAGTGTGTATATTCTATAAAGACTTATTACATTGGATAATAGACATTGCAGCTTTTTTTGGACCCTCATATTTGGTTTACAAACCAGTGTACTGTGCATTTTGCTCAGTTTCTGTGTTTGTTTTTCAAATCATTGGGTCTGTGGGAAAAAAAAATCCTTGTCGGATTTGAAAACCCTTTTTTTGTTATGCTACAGTCTATTTGTTTTTTTCCATTGAGTGTTCACTTGTTGTTTCTGGTTAATGTTCTATCTGTTGGCTTGTTGCAGATTTCTGAAGCAGTTAGATACCTGTTGGCATATTCTAACTGTCTATCTTTTCTTACAATTTAGTAGTATTCATTTATCTGTTTGGTTGTTATAGAATCTTGGGCCAGTGAGATACCTGTTGGCGTATTCTAACTGTTTATCATTTTTTAATTGATTTTTTGTTAAAGTTGAAGTACAGATTAGTTATTAGATTTTGGTTTTAAGAAGATTAAATAAGAGTTTTGTAAGATTTGCTAGTAATCTCTGCTTTAGAGTAATGCTACTATCATTACATTCGAACCATCCACATTTCTTTTTAATAAATGCAGTGTAGTGACCTGAATTGGTTGTGGCTCCTGCATGGTAGATTATACCTGTTGTTGTGAAGGTTTTCTTACCAAGTGATACTTGACCATGTGTAAATCCAGTCAGCTTGCAGTTGTTTTTGGTGCCATCTGCATTGTAACGTAGAAGCATTAGTATTACATAGTTTCTATGTGTTTGTATTAGTAAGGTCAAGCAATTATCTGAATTGCACGTAGTACATAATCTGCCATGGTTTGCATTTTGTACAAGTTGCTGAAATGGAATGGATTCACAATTAGGTATGGGTACATACACAAAGTGCTCATTAGGGATTTGTTCCTGTGTCACATTGTTGCAAAGAGTGCATGTATGTTTCCACATGTATGAAATCTGGAAGATTTCATTTATAGGTATGTTTTTGTTTTCCAGTAAGTACATTAGAAATTCTTGTGGATCTTCTTGTGAGTTTATAGTAAATTTCTCCATTCCAGCACAGTAGTCCAATTCTTGTCTTATTCCGTGAACACTATACGTGTTGTCAGAATTGTTTGTTGCATTTCTATGGAGGACTAACATGTACAAACACAATTGGTTTGTACTGTGTAAGTAAATGTTGTCAACAATTGGTGGCAATTGAAATAGAATATTCATTGCTACATTTGCGTAGCAACTGACACCAGTTACATTTGAAAATTTGAATGGACCAGATAGTTCTGTGTCCAAGTCATTTTTTCGGAGTGTATGTTGCTTCTTTGAAGAAGTAACTGAGTTACTTTGACTAATAGGTTCTTCTTAGGTTGTGGTAATTGATGAAGTATTAGCTTCTTTTGCTCTCTTTGCAGGATTTGTAGTGAGATCCTGTTACATTTCAGTTTGAATTAGTTTTCTTTTACAAGGTTTTCCTTTTTGTGGAATAGGATATGATTTTAGGTGGGGGGTGTATAGTGAGCGTAGTCTATTGTATTCTAAAATGCAAGGAATATCAGTGTTTACTTTACTTGCATCAATGTTGATTAGAAATAGACCGTTAAGTGTACGTACACGTGATAGTGCTACGTAACTCATGCCTTCTTTAAAGACTGTGTTACCAATATCTATCAATGCTTTGTCTAGGGTAAGACCTTGGGATTTATGAATGGTGACTGCATATGCAAGAGTTGGAGAAAATTGTTCTCTGCGTACATACATGTCTTTGAAGAGAAGGAATCGAGCTGTTGAGCGCCCTATCCTTTTTACTTCTGAAAGTTTGTTGAAGAGAATATTGACAAACTGAATGTTGTTGTCAAGTGGGTAAGTTTGAAAGACAACAACTGTACCCAGTGCTCCATTAACTAGTCCTTGCTCCACGTCAAGGTTACGTTTAAGCATTACTCTACAGTTTAAGGATAATTTTAATATTTTCTCCAACTCAGCTGTGTTGGAGATAGAATTTTCTAAGGTATTTAGTCTTGTTGTGGCTTGTTGACACATGGGTAGTGTCATACCATGTATGTCCAGTTTGTCCGTGGAGCAGATTTCAATTATTGGTTGCATTTCTTTTTTCAACATTGTTTCGTTGAATTTGGAACAGCTTGCAAGAGTTGTCATTAAGGCCATAAAATTGACATTTTTGTGCGCTAATTGTTCCATAACATCAGTAGCACATGAGCTATCACCATAAAGTTCATGGATGTGCCGGGTTTTTAATATTGCTTGTGGTTCTTGAGATAGTACACCAACTCTAATTACGTTTTAAAATGTTGGCTTAGGTGAAGTCTGCAGATTGGTGCGTGTTTTCTGTTACTTATCTGTATTGGAAATGTTCCCAAAGGTTGACATTTCCTGTGCTGCCAATAGTTTTAAAGCAGAGTTTGTGTCCAAACGTTTTAAAAATAGGTTCACCTTTCACTGGTGTCAATTGAAGAAGATCTCCGAAAACAATGATGTGTTTTCCTCCAAAGAGCTCTTTGTAGTTTGTTTTAAGTACTTCTTGTAATCTGAGGTGAATCAAAGCCAACATTAGGTTGGAGACCATGCTCACTTCATCTATTAGTAGCATTTTCATTTGTTTTAACACTCTGCGTAGTTCCATTGCAGCTTCTGTAGAAAGTTTGTAATAGTCTAATTTGTTTTGGTGTTCTACTGGAAGCAGTAGTAATCGGTGAAAAGTGACACCGCCTATGTTGTAGGCAGCTAAACCTGTGGGGGCAGTTACAACAGCTGACAGTTTGTTTTTTGCCAATTGTTGAAGGAACTTGCTGATGATTTTGATTAAGAATGTGTTTCCTGAACTAGCTTCACCACTGACGTATAGCAGTATAGGTTTGTAATTTTGGCAGGTACATTCTTTATTTTTGTGTTGTACACCATGTGCAATGTCTTTTGTTACTTCTTCAAAAATGGTGCACTGGTCTTTGTTAAGTTTTGATTGTAGTACAGTTAAGTCTTCTGTACCTTCTTCATAGTGACACATGGTGTTTTCTACTTCTGGCATAGCTAATTCTACCTCATTTGCTATTAGTGGCTGTCCCAGTGGTTTTTGGCTTCCTGATACAGAAGGTTGACTACTGTTGGGAGTGTCCTTATCTAGTTGGGCCTGGAGTTCTTCTTCGTGTTGCTGTTCATTGTGCAACATTGTTTTGTACTGCGTAAAGTTCACATCAGGGATAGTGCTTTCATTTGCTTTGAAAGCGTCTTCATAGCAGTCATAGTTATCTAGTATTTCTTCTTCTTTTCTCCATAGTTTAAAAAGTTTTAGCAGGGACATGTAATATAGTTATTTCTGTTGAGGAGATTTTAGTGACAATTTGATATGATTAATTAAGCTTTGTTTGGTAAGTTTCACTAAGCTGCCTTCACAATCTGTCACTCTATATCTACCTTTGTTTTCATCGGGTTTTATATTATTTTTGTAGGCAAAGTTTTGGGCTATGTGGTATAGACACATGGTTTCCAAAGTGCTACTCCTGTTCGGGTAGTATGTGTCCAGTAAATTGTTTTTCAAAATCTCTTGGCTGTTGGGATAATTTTTGGCTATTGTTTCTATGTCCTCATATGATTTGAGAACTCTTTTTCTAAATTTAGCAGGACCAAGACTTAGCCATACTATATTTTCATATTTTCCATACAAAGCAGTACCGGTTAACCGATCTGCAGCTTCGTAGGCGCCACATTCTGTATGAGAGAGCATTTTTATGCCTAAGCTGTACATTTTCTGAGATAGTGTTTTGTTTGATGATAGGTCATTCCAGAGGTCTTGAAGCTCTGTTTTCTCTGCTTTTGTTAAGTAGGCTGTAACATATTGTGCAACTGCAGTGGAATTGTCTGCAATGTACTGCACATCTATGTTTGCATTCCATAATGCATTGTAATCATTGATATATTTTGATTCTTCTGTTCTTTTTATGTAATATGTGTTTTTAGGTGATTTACCTTTAACACTGTGTCTAACTGAAGACATGAAGTTGTTCACTTCAAATGTTTCTGTAACTGGTCTAGGGAAACCAAAGCGGCCTTTGGTGTAGTATTTCCCTTTGTTTTTGTATTTGCGACGACAATATTTGACACATTTGTGTCTTTGAAATTGTACAATTTGTGCATGAAGGTCACTATGTCTCGTTTGTGAAGGGATTTCACAAGTGACATATTTTTGGATGAACTACAAAACAGTGGCATGACTGTCCTGACCAAATTTAGGAGCATCTTTAATCCATAAAAGCATGTGGATATGTGGTGCTCCTCTGGCTTGGTATTCTTTTCTCCAAAAGAAGTGTTGCACTTCTCCGAGGGGAGGACCAGTTTAATTACAAATAAAGTGTAGCATAGCAATGAAACAATGGTGGAAATATCTTGAAACATTAACAGGATCTAGAGAGCAAAGTTCTCCAGGTGTTAGTTTATCTATGTTTGTTTTGTTTTTGTTTGATATGCGTAGGAAATCATGTAACTCTTCCCATGCATATTCTGCACAACTTAATGTAACAAACCAAGTGGGTGGTCCAAGGTTTCTGATCATACAACGTACATCTCTGTGACGTCGAAACCAGTATTCTTTCATACCACATATGTTTGCAAACAGATTTGTAATGCTTGTTTGTAATACTTCATCTTTTTTCTTGCACTTTTTGTATTAATTGCGTAGCTGACATATTTTGAAAGTGGGTTCCCGATTTCAATATGTGTGCAACTCCGTAACATAGAGTTGCTAGTTCACTTTCAAAGAGTAGGTGGAATATGTATTCCACATTTTGTCTAAATCTGGGATCTTCAGAATACATTCATACTGAGCGGTATTCTGATGCTGTTATCTGAGTGGGTCTATCCTCGTACCTTCCTCCTTTGCCAGTCGGAAGTAGTACAGGAAAAGCATGTGCTTGTATACGTTTTTCCCATATGCTCATTGGTGAACCTTTGGTTTGTCGCATTTGGTATGTTTCTAGTGCATCATCTATGCTGTCATTAGAGTGCAATGGATGAATTGTATAATGGTCTAAAATATTGGATACTGCAGCAGGATCCAGAAGTTCAAATTGACCAGTTTCTGGTGAGTCTTGAATTGTTTCAGTTGTTTCCCTTTAGTTTTCTTCAATATTTATTTCTTTGTAGTATTCATTATTCTCTTTTAGATATTGCAAGTCTTGTCTAACTTTATGTAAGTCCACGAGTTGTTACCAAATTGTTTTGTCTTTTGTTAGTACACTATTTACTAAGACAATTAAAGATTGCTCTATTGGACGTTGCACTCCTAGAGTGTGCACATTTTCTGTCAGATCAAATGGTAAATAAACTATGTTGCCATGAATGCCTTTCACCAATTCAGAGGGAGGTAATTTTGCTGTTTTTGGTTGAAGGTGGATTATTGCTTGAAATGGGTGCACTGTTTGAATTATGATGCTCTCATACAAATTGAGTTGTTGCAGGGGTTTTGGTAGTGGAAATAATTCCAAGTTATTTGTGACAGCACGTGAAGGAGTTTGGTTGTTGTCAAGTTTTGTAGTGCAGTAACTGCAAAGTATTAAGGGGTCACTTATTTCGTATTTGTTCTCTGCTACAAGGTGGAGAGCTAATTCAAACCATTTGGAATCTTCATTGTCTTCTATTTTGTATGTTACATCAATAGTTTTTGTGTTACTTTTGTAAAAAGTTCTGCGGCAACACACACACATGGTTTGGTACTTCAGCGGATGTACTTTTAAATTTTAGTATTTCTTTTTTGTATGTGTGTAGTAGGAGGTTGCCATGTGCAGAAGTGTGTTGCTAGTCTGTTCTAAAGCTATTGCATTTTGTAAGTGGCATTCACTTCCAGAATATTTTCTCTGGATACGGTCGATTTCTTCTTGTAGGTCTTTGGGTGTACCATGTAGAAGAGTGTTATTTAAATTGGCTAGCTCTAAAGCAGGACTTTTAGCATAGTACTGTTTATAGACTAGATTTCTTACAGTTGAATGATGTGTTGATATCATTTTGATATAATGGTAGGTGCTTTTGCAAATAGGTCCTGAAATGCAGGCTAATGAATGTCTTTGTAGTCATGTGTATTTGCGCACTGGACAGGTATCCATATTTTGCAGCACTTTCATTTTGATTTTGTCTTTACCTTTCTTATACTGATTGAGGAATTGCCGTAAAGATTTGAAAGATTTGTTGGGAATGTTACACATTGACGTGCACGGCCATTTGTATACTGGACGTTCTGGTTCAGTCGAATGGAGAGGTAATTCTGAGTTTTCTGGGGATATTTTTGTAAGCAGTGTTTCTTGTTCCATGATGGTATTATTAATTTTTTCATAACCTTGTCCACTGCTATGGGTGGCAATTGTGTTTGTTTGGTTTTGTTTGTATGCTTCTTCATTAAAATATGGTTCTGTGGTGGTGGTGTGACTCCATTCACCTCCACAGATATTTAAGAAGTTATTTTTGTTGACATTGGGCCTCATTACGAGTCTGGTGCAACCAGCTGGTTTTTCTGGCTCGGTTACCGCCGGACTCGTATTACCAATCCGCCTCGGTGACTCCCGGAATTACCAGGGCATTACGACCCTGGTGTCCCGGGAATTCCAGAGGCAGAATTCGGTAAATCCCCATTCCCATTGAGTCCAATAGGACTCAATGGGTATGGGGAAGTGGAAACACTGGCATCATATTGTGATGGTGCTGGTGTTTCCACGTCTGCCTGCAGGCAGGCGGTGTTAAGCCCTCCAGGTCATACCTGGCGGGAACGCCACCTCCCGCCTGCAGGACTCGAGATTGGGCGGTCCGGAATTAACAGTGGCGGCGGGTTTACCGCCACTGTTATTTCCGGACCGCCCGACCCGTAATGAGGCCCATTGCGTTTATTAATACGTTTTTGTGTAGTTTAGTACTTATTTTTGTTAGTGGTTTCATCCTGTTTAAAACTAAAATAAATAACTTCCTTTTGAGAAGGATTGCACTGTCTACGAGAGCTTCTAGGATTAATTTTCTACTTTAGGTTTTAAGGGTTGTGCATGATTTCGCTTCTGTGTTTATAAGATTTTGAAGGACTCTGTGGCAGAACATTTTTGCTAAAATACTTATTTTGGTATGGTTACTTGCCACTACATCAAGATTTATAGGAGCAGTGTTAGCAGTAGTGGTAGCTGAAATCTTGTTAATCACTTTCTGTTTCATTTTACATTTTGATAGAGGAGGCAAAGTTTCTGTACTAGAAGCTTCTTTTGTTTTGCTAAATGACTGCATTAGCTGTTTTGTTTGAACCTTTTGTACAAACTCTGGTACAGATGGATGCATATTTTCATTTGCTCTATTTCTGTGTTGCTTTCTACAGACTTTCTTTTTGGCAGGCATTCTTTGGGGACTATTGAAAAAAAAGAAGGTATGGGTTGGTCAGTTTTGCAATGTATGTGTGCTGTGTGCATGCATGTATGAGTTTGATGGGGAAGATGTATGTGGTGGTGTGTGAATGTGCATTGGGCAATTACCCTGAGTTGGGAAGGCTATTCTTCTGTTTGTATGTTACTACACTGCGGTTCAGCTGCGAGTAGAAAGTGAGCTAGTGGTGAGTAGAAGCATTAATAGTAAACGTAATGGTGTAAAATTAAAACAGTTCTTTCTTTTGTAGTACTAACATTCTAAGGGTTGAGTATGTTATTTATGTTCCCAAAAAACGGGGATTTGTGTGCCATTCTGCCTGCTAATCTCTGTTTAATAAATGGGGATTTGTGGGAAGAATGGTTTAGAAATCAATATTTATTTTGGTGCGCAAATTACATGAATGAACCACACAGTGACTTTGAGGAACAGTAAGAATATAAAGGTAGTATTGTACTTACTATTTTTTGTGGAATGAGCAGGTTTCTTCAGATATGTTGTTTGTAGTTTAGATGCTGCTGATTTTCAGGAGAGTGGTCTTCATTGCAATTGTAAAAGGAAGAAGTTAGTAATTGTGTGTGTTTATAGCACTGATGTTAATGTACACGTTGGGCCTCATTACGAGGTTGGAGGTAGCGATGGCGCTATTAGCGCCATGTTGCCTCCAAAACCCTTCCAAGGTTGGCGGGACCGGTAATTCCCCATTCACCAGGGCCCTTCCCCATTCCCATTTGAGCCCCCATAGGGCTCAATGGGAATGGGGAAGGCGCTAATAACGGTACCGCAAATTGCGGTACCGTTATTAGCTCCAGAGTCCCTTTGCGGGTCCTATCCTTAACGTCTGGAAAAACCAGGCATTAAGGGAGGACCCGCAAAGGGAACTCGTAGTAGGGCGTTAAGGGATTACCGACACTCTTACTGTCCGGTAATCCCTTACCGCCCACCTCGTAATGAGGCCCGTTGATTTTTATGTTTTTGTGGTAGTATTCTTGTTTGCTATCTGAACATCGTGTATGCATGCATTTGATTTCACTATGTGCAGGCTTTATATGTTATTTACAGTATGTTATAGTTCAACATGCTTTGCAAATGAGTAGAATTTTAAATTCATGACATTCACTTGTTTTTGACAGCTGTGTTGTAGATAGCAGAGAGGTTTGGAAGTGATAGTTCATTATTTGAATAATTTCATATTATAACTAGACATGCGAACAATCGGGAGCACCTGAGAAGGTGATTTCACCACAGCAATCGGGAACATTTATTTTTCTTATACAATTTCATTGGGATTAGCATTAATTTAGGCGGGAGTCAGTAATAAATTGTGACATTTTTGAATGACAAATCGAGTCTCACGCGTAAATCGTGAGGGTTGGAATGTATGTAGAGGTTATGCGGGAGACAGTAAAAAATAGTGTGATTTTTCAATGAAAAATTGTGAGTCTTGCGCTTAAATCGGGAGCGTTGGCATGTATGTATTGGCTGTGCACATTTACAGGGTAATTCATAGAATTTCGCACAAAAGTGGCGCACGCGGCTGGCGCACAGTGTCCCTGTGCGATACACTGCGCTAGCCGTGTGCGATAAAATCTATTTCATCGCACAGCGTATTCATGGATTTTAGCCTCCAAACCAGCCGTGGCGCAGAGTGGCGCAGCGACCCTGCAGCAGCACCAGTTACGCCCCCAAGAACGCCCTTGTGCAAAGAAAAGCCATCAAAATCCCCAATTCATCGCAAATGTCTGCGCTAACCCTGGACCAGTTCACAGGGCTGCCAAACAGCAAACGCCAAGCGGGGAACATGTATTTCAGGGGTGCGCGGGAAGTTTCACACGCGAATTCAGCAGGGTACGTGTATTTCAGGGGTGCGCGGGAAGTTTCACACGCAAATTCAGCAGGGTATGTGTATTTCAGGGGTGCGTGGGAAGTTTCACACGCGATTCCATCAGGGTACGTGTATTTCAGGGGTGCGCGGGAAGTTCCACACACGAATGTCCTGTGTATGTGTATTTCGGGGTGCGCGGGAAGTTTCACACGCAAATTCAGCAGGGTAAGTGTATTTCAGGGGTGCGCGGGAAGTTCCACACACGAATGTCCTGGGTACGTGTATTCCTGGGTTGTGCGGGAAGTTTCACACGCGAATTCCGCAGGGTACGTGTATTTCAGGTGGGCGCGGGAAGTTTCACACGCGATTCCATCAGGGTATGTGTATTTCAGGGGTGCGCAGGAAGTGCCACACGCGGTTGTCCTGGGTACGTGTATTCCTGGGGTGTGCGGGAAGTTTCACACGCAAATTCAGCAGGGTACGTGTATTTCATGGGTGCGCGGGAAGTTTCACACGCAATTCCATCAGGGTACGTGTATTTCAGGGGTGCGCAGGAAGTTCCACACGCGATTGTCCTGGGTACGTGTATTCCTGGGGTGTGCGGGAAGTTTCACAAGCAAATTCAGCAGGGTATGTGTATTTCAGGGGTGCGTGGGAAGTTCCACACGCGATTGTCCTGGGTACGTGTATTCCTGGGGTGTGCGGGAAGTTTCACACGCAAATTCAGCAGGGTATGTGTATTTCAGGGTTGCGCGGGAAGTTCCACACGCGAATGTCCTGGGTACGTGTATTCCTGGGGTGTGCGGGAAGTTTCACAAGCGAATTCAGCAGGGTACATGTATTTCAGGGGTGCGTGGGAAGTTCCACACGCGAATGTCCTGTGTACGTGTATTTCGGGGTGCGCGGGAAGTCTCACACGCGAATTCAGCAGGGTACGTGTATTTCAGGGGTGCGCAGGAAGTTCCACACGCGAATGTCCTGGGTACGTGTATTCCTGGGGTGTGCGGGAAGTTTCACAAGCGAATTCAGCAGGGTTTGTGTATTTCAGGGGTGCGCGGGAAGATCCACACGCGAATGTCCTGGGTACGTGTATTCCTGGGGTGTGCGGGAAGTTTCACAAGCAAATTCAGCAGGGTACATGTATTTCAGGGGTGCGCGGGAAGTTCCACACGCGAATGTCCTGGGTACGTGTATTCCTGGGGTGTGCGGGAAGTTTCACAAGCAAATTCAGCAGGGTACGTGTATTTCAGGGGTGCGCGGGAAGTTCCACATGCAAATGTCCTGGGTACGTGTATTTCGGGGTGCGCGGGAAGTCTCACACGCGATTTCAGCAGTGTACGTGTATTTCAGGGGTTCCGGGGAGTACTACACGTGAATTGGCCGTTTGGGTCCTCCCAGGTGTTCGCTCTACAACCTCCATGGCCCCTGCAGGCAGCCCACACCACGGGGGACTACCCTGCACCCCTGCTCATGTCCCGCAGGCAGCCCATCCACCATGGGCATGTCCCCCAGCCAAGCCACATGTCACCTTGCACTACTGATCAACAACGGATGTCTCCCAGCACCCCCACCCCCCAGCAGTGCAGGGAACCCTCCACCAGGCCCCCACTCCTGTCTCCCGAAACCCCCACCCGCCACCAGTCAGGGGCACCCTCCACCAGGCCCCCACACATGTCTCCCAGCACCCCCACCCCCCAGCAGTGCAGGGCACCCTCCACCAGGCCCCCACGCATGTCTCCCAGAACCCCCACACCCCAGCAGTGCAGGGCACCCTCCACCAGGCCCCCACTCTTGTCTCCCAGCACCCCCACCCCCCAGAAGTGCAGGGCACCCTCCACCAGGCCCCCACTCCTGTCTCCCTGCACCCCCACACCCAGCAGTGCAGGGCACCCTCCACCAGGCCTCCACACATGTCTTCCAGCACCCCACCCCCCAGCAGTGCAGGGCACCCTCCACCAGGCCCCCACTCCTGTCTCCCTGCACCCCCACCCCCCAGCAGTGCAGGGCACCCTCCACCAGGCCCCCACTCCTGTCTCCCTGCACCCCCACCCCCCACCAGTCAGGGGCACCCTCCACCATTCCCCCACACATGCCTCCCTGCACCCCCACCCCTCAGCAGTGCAGGGCACCCTCCACCAGGCCCCCACACATGTCTCCCAGCACCCCCACCCCTCAGCAGTGCAGGGCACCCTCCACCAGGCCCCCACTCCTGTCTCCCTGCACCCCCACCCCCCAGCATCCAGGGGCACCCTCCACCAGGCCCCCACTCCTGTCTCCCTGCACCCCCACCCCCCACCAGTCAGGAGCACCCTCCACCAGGCCCCCACACATGCCTCCCAGCACCCCCACCCCCCATCAGTGCAGGGCACCCTCCACCAAGCCCCCACTCCTGTCTCCCTGCACCCCACCCCCCACCAGTCAGGGGCACCCTCCACCAGGTCCCCACACATGTCTCCCAGCACCCCCACCCCCCAGCAGTGCAGGGCACCCACCACCAGGCCCCCACTCCTGTCTCCCTACACCCCCACCCCCCCAGCATCCAGGGGCACCCTCCACCAGACCCCCACTCCTGTCTCCCTGCACCCCCACCCCCCAGCAGAGCAGGGCACCCTCCACCAGACCCCCACTCCTGTCTCCCTGAACCCGCACCCCCCACCAGTCAGGGGCACCCTCCACCAGGCCCCCACAAATGTCTCCCAGCACCCCCACCCCCCAGCAGTGCAGGGCACCCTCCACCAGGCCCCCACACATGTCTCCCAGCACCCCCACCCCCTAGCAGTGCAGGGCACCATCCACCAGGCCCCCACTCCTGTCTCCCTGCACCCCTACCCCCCAGCATCCAGGGACACCCTCCACCAGGCCCCCACTCCTGTCTCCCTGCACCCCCACCCCCCAGCATCCAGGGTCACCCTCCACCAGACCCACACTCATGTCTCCCAGCACCCCCACCCCCCAGCAGTCAAGGCCACCTGCCAGCAGGCCCCCACACATGTCCCCCAGCCAACATGTCATCAACATCTAGATCCCTGGGCCTAATGGGCAGCCTCCAAATGCCAAACACCCACCCGAGAATTGCATCCACCCACTTAGAAATGGCAATTACATGATACAACCCCAATGGCAAGTTTGTAAATGAACACATGTCCCTCACATACACACAATGGGTGTCAGTGAATGTCAAAACCCATATCATGATATGCATGAAACCAATGAGATGATACTACACATTGACGTTTGAAGAAAAATGATGTATTAAAAGCAACATAAATTGAATCAAAAATAAATAAACGAAAATGGGAATTAAAAAAAAGAAAGCAGCATGTCCGTAAAATAATGTAAAACCACAAATCATAATCCAAAGGAAAGGTGTCCAAAGTCACAGTTCACAAAAGTAAATCCAGTGGAAAATTAAAATCGAAAACCATTGCTCCATGGGTAAATCAGAAAAAAAAATAGAAAATCCAACAGTCAACTATATACAGATAAACAATCCAGGGTCCATGATCCCAACAGAAGAAATTAAACCTATCTAATAACACTACCTAATAAAAAAAACTATATAAAAAAATGTGGCCCATTGTCCAAAAGGTCCAAAAAAAATGCAAAACCAAAGGAAACCTAACACTAACTACAGAACTATTTACAAGGGCAGCGGGCCAGTCCGACGGCTCACTTCGGGATGTTCCGGGCCAGGGCATCATTGAACTCCTGCTCAATTTCCCGGAGGCGGTCCTCCTCCATGGCCCCGAGGGTCCCAGCGCCGTCGACATGTTCACCTCCAACTCCCTGCGGATTGCCTCGAGGCACTCGGCCCACCTCAGGGCCCTCCGATTGGAGTTCTCCGCCCTGACCATCGTGAGCCATGCCTCTTCTGCCCACTACCGCTCTGCATCTATGGCGTGGCCCAACCGCTGCCACACGGAAGACACTTCCCGTCCTGGGTCCTCCTGCCCTCCGGCCGATGCCTGCCCCTCCGATGTGGAAGGCCCCGAGCCATCATGGCTCCCACCTCGTTGCTGCTGCTGCTGTGCCTCTGCTGGACGTCCGACTCTTGACTGTGGCAGGGATGCCTCCTCCACCAGCCTGGCCGCACCGTCAGAGGCAGCTCCACAGGGCACCCAGGTGACTAATGGGTGGGAAGATGGCACGGAGGATGACTGGTGCATAGGGGGTTCAGTTGAGGAGGGGGTCTGAGCAAGCCCCATCAAACGGAGGAATCCGGCCTGGGTGACCTGTCCCAGTAGGCCGACGTGGTCAACGAGCCATTCAAGATGACGTGCAGTCTCCTCATGAATAGACTGCAGGTCACCTCGCTTGGCCCGTTGATGCAACCCCACACCAGTCAGGACAGGCTCAACCCGGACCCGGATAGCCACGTCTGCAGGCAGAGGAAGGCTGGTTGTTGTGAGCTCATCCCCTGCCTGAAAACGGGTCTGGACGTAGGCATCCCTGCTGGTGCAAGATGATGCAGTGACAGGATCAGGGACAGGAATGCACACAGGCACCTCCGCGGCAGCCTGTGCTGCCTCCTGTCCCTGGTCCTGCACTGCACCACTAGCACCAGTGGAATCCCCACCTCCAGACCCCGTCTCTGTTGCTTGCACGGCCTCCTCCTCCACCAAACCCCCCACCAACCTGGATGACTCTGTGCCATCTTCCCCCATTGGGCCCTCTGGGGTCCCAGCTGCCCCTTCTGCTGCCGAGGAGTCCAACTCCGACCTCCGCCTCTTGGACCTCCCCCCGGCAGCTGCGGCCTGGGACACGGCACCGGACTCCTCACTCCTCGACGAGATCACAACCTGGGAGGGGAGCCGGGCCTTGCGTCTCCGGCTGGCGGTGCGATCCCCGCCGCTGTGCTCCACAGCACCTTTGCCGCCCTCTTCATCAGTTGACGCTGCAGACAGGGAGAAATAAAAAACAGGCATCAGGGCACTGTACAATGGACACATACACACATGACAGTTGTACATGAGTGGCATTGGCAAACCTCAGACATGGCATCACAATCGCCAACACACATGTCATTTCAACTTGCACACATGAGCCATACCACAGCCATATCACAAGTGCCAGCACCATCCATACACATACAACAGCATGAGCAGGCAAAGGTGAGCCAGACATCACATGCAACACAGGGAGTGCACTACACATGCACACACACCACCACACTTGCATGCATGTGTACACCTCTGCCAACTGTCGCAGTGTTCAGATGGGCATCCATGTCACATCTGCCAATCAGGCTTCCACATCCCGCTGTCACATGCATCCATGTTGCATCACTGTTGCACCCTTGTCAAATACACACACATGCACATGTACACAGTGCTGATACATGCAGCTGAAAACAACATCCATGTGTGACATCACGAACATGCCTACTTACATACACATTCATCCAAACATGTGTGCCCACACAACTGCATTTGGCATGCAAGCCTACACACACAAGCACCATCCATGTCTCACACATGACAGCCCTCGCATGTGTTAGCCTCACGGCCCTGTACACCCCCACCCATACTCGACCCATACAAACACATGTGCAACCTGCACACTACTGGCACATCACCACACGCACAGCTTACAATCATGATGCATGTACACTTACCGCTCGAATCCAGATGGGTCTGCCTCTCAAGGACCTGGACGTGGAGCGCTGGGGATATGCGTTCCCTCATCTGATCGTCCGACAAGTGGCCCCGGCACCCCTTAGCATCCGCTGCCTTCAAGAGGCGCCGGGCCTTGTTGAGGGTCCTGGACCTGAAGTCCTCCCAGTGCTTCTTGACATGTTGGAAGTCGCGGACTGCCACCCCCTCCGCGTTGATGGCAGTCATGATGTCCGTCCAGATCCGAGTCCGTCCTTCCTTGTCGGAGCGCAAACTTCCGAAGAGGGCATCATACTGCCCCAGGACTTGCTCCACCAGGACACCAACTTCGGTGGCAGTGAAGCTGGTGCCCCTCTGCCTCTCTCGGCCGGGGGTTGTCAGTGGTGCCAGATGTTGCAGTGCCCGACATGACAACCCCAGAGGCAGGAGTGGGTGGGCAACTGGGTCCTGGGGCTGGGCTGTGGAGCGATGGAATCCCAGTCGGGAGTCTTCGGTTCCAGCAGGGGTGGTCACAGCAACAGCACCCCTGGCTGATGTGCAGGCAGCAAATGGCAGGGCACGTGGGCAGCAGGCAATCAGGCAGCAGCAGATGGCAGGTGAGAGCATGCTCGGGGCTCTGGGGGGCAGTAATTCGGCCTTCTGGGCAGGAAAGTGGTCTTCCGTGTGCTTATGCATGGCCAGCTAGATACGGAGTGATTTGGCACATGAAAATCCAGCACGTCTGCGTGTAATTCGAGGAAAGGGCCTTAGCGCGTAAGTGCGTCAGCACACGTACGCAAATTCATTGGCCCAAAGTCCAACAGCGCGTATGCGCGTCTGTGACATGCGTGCGCGGGCGTTTCCCTGTACACGGGTGCATGTTACACGTCCAATGACTGCACGTCAGAGTGTCAGCGCGTGTAATTGGAGGATGGGGCCTTAGCGCGTACACGCGGAAGTGATGCTGGACGTGTGGGCATGTTTAAAAGGTACGTGTAGGACGCCATTTCCTTGTACGTGCTTTTCGTGGAGAGCGAGTGGGTGAAATATGTACTTCTTGTCGGTTCACACGCGATTTACTTCACGGCGTTCCAAGTTCGTACTCCCTGTTACCTCTGTCAGCTTTTTCTCTTCTTGTCTTTTTCCTGGGCCTGTTTCCTCAAACAGCGTTCACTTCTCCTGTTGTCCTGTCTCCTCAGACAGCGTACAATTCTTCTTTTGGCGGGGGTGGTGCCAACGCGCACACGTGCGTATTTTACACGTGATTTTTCCTGGCAGACGGTGAGCCGCGCACGTATTTGACATCTGTGCTTGCCCCGTGTGTTGCCTACCCCTTCAGAGGTCAGTCTAGGCTGTGTGTGACACGCATACGTTCATTTTTGTGTTTCTGGGTGCCACAGCATAGTGCAGGTTTTTTTTTCCACGCACGTGGTCTAGGAGGGGTTGCGTGCACATTATCTCCCTTTTTCGGGGTGCCTGTGCATTGCGTGACCCGTCATCTTCCCCCAGGGGTCACATACAGCCTTGCTAGAGCACTAGGGTATGAATTCTATCTAGTACCCTACCCCTTTGACCACCAATTGCCCAGGACAATAGTTTACTGCAACTCCCATACGCACAACTACATCAGTGCCATGGTTGGGAGGCGAGCGCGCGGTAAGGGTGGCAAAGGTGGGCGAGCCACAAGAGGTGGCCATGGTGGATACGGTAGGGGACGTGGCGAGGACTTGCAGGGTGCCTCTAGCCCCCCATGTGTGGGTGACCAGTCAGGGACACCCATGCCCCCCCCTTGTTGAGGGTAACGTGGCTGACACCATCCCTGCTCAGCCCTTGTTGGACCAGCCCATTGTGGCACCAGACCTGTCACGGGGTGACTCCATGGCTGACTTCCAGGTCAGCAGGTCTAGGCCACGTGTGGCGGTGCACGTTGGTGTCACCAGCCCACGTGGATCAGGGGCAGCTATGTCATCTGCTGCCCCGAGTAGGCAGGGTGGGGAGGCTGCAGGGGCAGCTGCGGCTCCATCCACCCCAGCTCTGAGTGTCCCAGCCAGGACAGTGCCGGTCCTAGTCCATCCTGCTGACGTTCCCCCTGACTACATCACACTTCAGCTAATGCCTGCACCAAGTCCCATGGTGAGTGTTCATTCCCAAACTCCTAGTCCACAGTCCACCGGGGCTCCTGCCCCTAGTGTCCAGAGCAGCGTAGGACACTCAGTATCACCACCACCTTCCAAGCGGAAGAGGAAGAGTGCTCGTCCAGTACAGGCTGATGCCCCAGACACGGCTACACAGTCCGGCCCACCAAGGAAGCCCAGCTTCAATCGGGTCGAACTTGATGCACTTGTGGAGTATGTTTCCGCACATGACAGCGAAATGGTGATTACTGCAGGATGCAAGACCACACCTGCACAACGTCAGGCACACTGGCAGACCATTGCGGAACTCATAAGTGCTCTTGGATTCGTGAGGCGCACAGCTAATGATTGCTACAAGCGCTGGAATGACCTTAAGCGCAGGGCAAAGAAAAAGCTGGCCTCAAGTCATGCCGCAACTCTAGTGACTGGAGATGGGTCTCCGGCAGAGGACATAGAACTCACTCCACATGAGTATGTTGCTGGGACCTATGTCACGGAGGAACAGATCCAAGGCGTGGGAGACCTGCCAGATTACGAGGCATTGTCCGGTGACTGCACTTGCATGTGTGTGTCATCCATGTGCATGGCGTGTGTGTGAGTGCTTCTGATTGAGTGCCAGGTGAGGGGGTGTGTGCCTGAGTGGTTTGGGTCACCCATGTGCTTCATCCAATACATTCTGCGCACCAGGATTTGGGTGATGCAGTATCCCTTCTGGCAACAGTAGACATTCAGCCCAACCTCACGCCAGTTGCCCTTGAATTGTCATGTTGCCACAACTTAGTTGCATGTTATTCTGTGTTCATTCAGGCTGATTGTCTGCATTCCACCACTTTCACTAGGCATTTCTCAGTCTTATTGTCACATTTGTGACATGGCTAGGGTACATGCCATCTGTGTGATGGCATGTGTCATGTATGTGTATTGGACATGCCAATCACAGGCTAATGTGTGATGGCACTGCTAGGCAGCATGCAGCAAATGTGTTGGTCTTCCATCTTGGTGTCATCAATGTGTGCCATTTGCCTCTCCTTCATATGCAGTGACAGTGCATGCATGGGAGGGTTGTAGTCATGTGGTACATGTGTCAATGAAGTACTGTTTCTGTTGCTTCTCAGCCCAAATTGTGTTCCATGTTGCTAATGCCTGTTCCCATTTCTTTTCTTTCATGTCTTTGCAGGGGATGACGCACTTGATACTGCTGGGGTTGTGGAGATGGTGCAGACCCAGGAGGGGTCTCAGGCCCGACCGGGCACCAGTGAGGGACGTGGTGTGGTTGCGGGTGAGAACCCACACTTGCTGCAGGCCGTCATCTCAAGGGGTGTCTCTCTGTGCACCTCCCCCGAGCTGTATTCAGGTGTCGATTCGGATGATGAGACCTATGTGCCGTCGCAGGTAAGTGTTTCTGGGAGGGATTCTGTACTGTCCAACCCACCTGCACCAGGGGTAGAACCCTCAATGGGGATGTCAGTGTTGGTAGGTCCGCCTTTGGTGGTTACGGATGCAGGGTCACACTCCGCTACATCTGATCCTGTTCCTAGGCCAGCAGATCAGAGGGGGAATGCAGTCCTGCAGCCTCAGGAACTCAGGCTGTGCCGGCACAGCAAGGCGCAGTTCGCCTTGCCCCAGACAGGTGTGGTGCCCGCCGACGCGGTGGCCGTACGCCACCTGGCAATACCGCATGGGAGCAATCCATATACGGTATGGCAAACCAACAGGCAGCATTAACTGAGATGATGGCTCAGGCCATGGATAGGGTGGCCACTTCCATTGTCCCCCAAGAAAGGCTAATTGAACAACTACAGCAGGCAACAGACTCCATTAGCCAGTCACACAGGGAGGACATGTTGGCGTCCAACAGGGACAGGCGGGCGGCACTGGAGACTCTGCGGGAAGCCATTTCCATTGAGTCCCAGGGCCACAGGGAAGCCCTTAGGGTGGAACTCCGTCAGCTCTGGGCAACTCTGGTTGAGCTTGAGGCTTCAGCTAACACGAGTACAGAACAGCAGCTGGAACGGCTCACACGTACGCTCTCAGCTGAGATGCAGTCAACTAGGGCGGAGGTCCGGGCATCCCGTGAGTTGTTGCATGGGGACCTACGCACAATTATCCTCCAGAACCAGACCTTCCACACCCGCATGCTTGCTGCCATGGAGGACCAGACTAGGGCTTTGCGTGGGCTGCCTCCCATAGTGCCACCACCTCCTGATGCAGCTGCAGAGGGTGAGGAGAGCGACAGCAGTGATTCTCCCACAATAGGGTAGCCGTGCAGGCCGTGAGCCCATGGAGGTGTTTTTTTTTCCGCAAGATCCACACAGGTGGGTTTTGGTGTGCACCCTGTCCTCGGACCTCCTGGGTGGCCTCCCCCACCCCCCCCCGGCCCATTAATGGCCTTTTTTGATATATTTTTTTTTTTTAATTTTTGATTTTTGATTTTTTGGACAGTGTGTTGCCTTGTGTGGCTCCCGTGGGCATACACTGTATTGTGGCTGGGCACATGCAGGCTTGTCCTGAATTTGGGTCAGATGCTTGGGTTTGTGTGACACACACCCCTCCTGCTTCCCATTTCCGTGGGCTTGCAAAGGGTGTGCACAAGTGACATTGACTTACACGGTGACGTTGGACTCCCATTTGATGTGTGGGCAGTCTGTAGTCAATACTGTGTACACATTTCTAGTGCATATTGGTGTTGTATTGTACACTGCATGGTGTATTGATATGTGGCTCTGCATCCATCTCATGCTCCTAATTTGCAGGTCCATTTCTCATGTCATCACAAGGCGGTCTACTTTGGGACTGGAGTCCATGTTGTAAGCAGTGCACCTACACTCTTGCATGGCGCTAACGTATACTTGGAAGTGTTCGAAGTGCTGCCATTATCAGGTAGTGAGGCTACCAATTTTTTAAGTCCGTACTGTCATGTTTATGGTAGGTTGGAGGTTGTATAGGTGATTGATATTCTTTGTAAGTATTTGGTAATGTGTGTTGTTGGTCCTGCATTACTGTGAGCATTTCATGTGTGACCAGTTTCCATTAGGGACACTGTAGTTGGTGACACTTGGGGCATGCTGTGGGGATTAATTTGTTTGCTCTCACATTGCATGACATGCCATGGTGTGTTGTGTGGCCGTGCCGGGTAGGGGTTGGGTGACATGCCACTGTTCTCATGTTGTATTTTGCAAGTGGGTATTCATTTTTGCTGCATGGAAGTGTGTCTTTTGATGACACTGCATTGGTGGTGTTTGTGTAGGTAGGGATGCACACATTGTGACACTTCCAGATGAACAATCTCAGGCTGCTATGGTTCTGACAGTTGACTGTCCCTTTGGTCATCATAATTGTCAGATGGTATGTGCCAGGGCTGTGTGCACTCCACAGGGGTGTGCTTTCTATGTGAAGTAATTAGCCACCAGCTGCGTATGGGCGGCCTCACCCCGTGCCCTGTCCCCTCCCATGCACAGCGGGCCTGCATGTGGTTGGGGATGTGGGGGCACCACCATGTCCACGGTCAGGCCCCGGCGTGTTGCAACATTGTGCAGGACACATGCTGCCACTATGATCCTGCACACTACTGGGGGAGCGTATAACAGCTGCCCGCCAGAATGGTCAAGGTAGCGAAAGCGTGACTTGAGCACTCCGAATGTGCGCTCCACTATGCCCCGTGTTGCAATATGGGCTGTGTTGTATCTTACCTCAGGAGGCATGATGGGGTTCCGAATTGGCGTCATCATGTGTGTGCTCAGAGGGTAGGTACTGTCCCCTGGGGAGGTGGTGATGGGGATCATTAGTGGGGTATTGGCATTACTCTGTATCTGTCATGCATGCGTGTGCTGTGGCATTTCTACTCACCAAGCAGCCATGCATCGCCATGCCGCCCAGCTTCCATGTCCCGGTTTTGGGTTGACATCTTGTAAATTAAGCTGTCGTGGGTGGACCCTGGATAGTTGGCATATACTGAGGTGATGATTCCCTTGGCATCACATACTACCTGGACGTTGATGGAATGCCAGTGCTTGCGGTTTCTATAGATGTGCTCAGATGCCCGGGGGGGACGTAGAGCCACATGGCTGCAATCAAGGGCACCTACCACTTCGGGGAATTGTGCCACCTTGTAGAAATCCTGGCTGACAGCCTGCCTTTCTGCAGGTGTTCTGGGCAGGCATATGTGCCTGCGGACTGATGGGCGTCCAGTCATGATGGCCAAAACCTGGTTTCGGCACCGTGACTGCGTAGCCTGTGACACCCCCCCCCACTATGGCACTTGTCCGCTGAAATGATCCGGTAGCCAAGAAGTGCAGTACATTGAGGACCTTCTCCAGGGGGCTGAGTGCTCGGGAGCACAGGGTGGGTGATGTGAGGTCATCCTCCCACTCACTGACCAGGACGAGTATTATGTGTGGTGGAAACCTGTACCTCCCATACACCTGGTCATCAGGCATACCAAATAGGCTGGTTCTGGGTGTGAAGATTCTGGCCCTGACTATCCTTCTCCTCCTCCTGTGGTATCCCACGCCCACTGCTGCTAGGAACGGTATATTCATCCTGGCGTCTGAGCTTGTTTGTTGTTTGCGCACACTTTTATGCTGTGCGGGACGTGTGCCTGCTTCATGCTGGCGTACGTGTTTCAGGATTGGTTCTTTTATATTTTGGCGCATTGTAGGCTACCGTGTAAATCTTCCCGCCCACCCCAGGAATACACGTAACACGCTCTGCCAGGCCCAGTCGCGAGTAAATAATCCCGCCCACCCCTGGAATACACGTACCCCACTCTCACAGGCCCAATCGCGTGTGAAACTTCCCACGCACCCCAAAATACACGTACCCTGCTGGTATCGCGTGTGGAAGTTCACGCGGACCCATGATACACGTACCGTGATGGAATTGCCTGTGAGACTACCCGCGCACCCCTAGAATACACGTACCCAGGCAAATCGCACGGCTGGGGGGTGGGGGTGCTGGGAGACAGGAGTGGGGGCCTGTTGGAGGGTGCCCTGAACTGCTGGGGGGTGGGGGTGCTGGGAGACATGTGTGGGGGCCTGGTGGAGGGTGCCCTGCATTGCTGGGGGGTGGGGGTGCAGGGAGACAGGAGTGGGGGCCTGGTGGAGGGTGCCCTGCTCTGCTGGGGGATGGGGGTGCTGGGGGACATGAGTGGGGGCCTGCTGGCAGGTGCCCCACAGTGCTGGGGGGTGGGGGTGCAGGGGGACATGAGTTGGACATGAGTGGGGGCCTGGTGGAGAGTGCCCTGCACTGCTGGGGGGTGGGGGTGCTGGGAGACATGTGTGGGGGCCTGGTGGAGGGTGCCCAGCACTTCTGGGGGGTGGGGGTGCTTGGAGATATGTGTGGGGGCCTGGTGGAGGGTGCCCTGCACTGCTGGGGGGTGGGGGTGCAGGGAGACAGGAGTGGGGGCCTGCTGGCAGGTGCCCCTGACTGGTGGGGGTGCAGAGGGACATGAGTTGGACATGGGTGGGGCCTGGTGGAGGGTGCCCTGCACTGCTGGGGGGTGGGGGTGCAGGGAGACAGGAGTGGTGGCCTGCTGGCAGGTGCCCCTGACTGGTGGGGGTGCAGAGGGACATGAGTTGGACATGGGTGGGGCCTGGTGGAGGGTGCTCTGCACTGCTGGGGGGTGGGGGTGCAGGGAGACAGGAGTGGGGGCCTGGTGGAGAGTGCCCTGCACTGCTGGGGGGTGGGGGTGCAGGGGGACATGGGTTGGACATGAGTGGGGCCTGGTGGAGGGTGCCCTGCACTGCTGGGGGGTGGGGGTGCAGGGAGACATGAGTGGGGGCCTGGTGGAGGGTGCCCTGCACTGCGGCCCTGACTGGTGGGGGGTGGGGGTGCAGGGAGACAGGATTGGGGGCCTGCTGGCAGGTGCCCCTGACTGGTGGGGGTGCAGGGAGACAGGAGTAGGGGCCTGGTGGAGGGTGCCCTGCACTGCTGGGGGGTGGGGGTGCTGGGGGACATGTGTGGGGGCCTGGTGGAGGGTGCCCTGCACTGCTGGGGGTTGTGGGTGCAGGGAGACAGGAGTGGGGGCCTGGTGGAGGGTGCCCCTCAGTGCTGGGGGGTGGGGGTGCAGGGGGACATGAGTTGGACATGAGTGGGGGCCTGGTGGAGGGTGCCCCTGGATGCAGGGGGGTGGGGGTGCAGGGGGACAGGAGTGGGGGTCTGGTGGAGGGTGCCCTACAGTGCTGGGGGTGGGGGTGCAGGGGGACATGAGTTGGACATGAGTGGGGTCTGGTGGAGGGTGCACCACAGTGCTGGGGGGTGGGGGTGCAGGAAGACAGGAGTGGGGGCCTGGTGGAGGGTGCCCCTGGATGCTGGGGGGTGGCGGTGCTGGGAGACATGCGTTGGTGGGCAGGGCTGCAAGGTGACATGTGGGTTGGCTGGGGGGCATGGCCATGGTGGATGGGCTGCCTGCGGGGCATGTGCAGGGGTGCAGGGTAGTCCCCTGTGGTGTGGGCCGCTTGCAGGGGCCGTGGAGGGTGTAGAGGAACAGCTGGGAGGACCCACATGGCCAATTCACATGTGGGACTCCCCGGCACCCCCGAAATACACGTAGGCTGCTGAATTCGCGTGTGGAATTTGCCAAGCACCCGGAGTACACGTACCCTGCTGAAATTGCATGTGGAACTTCACGCGCACACCGAAATACACGTACCCTGCTAATTCGCGTGTGAAACTTCCCACGCACACTGAAATACACGTACCCTGCTAGTTCGCGTGTGAAACTTCCCGCGCACCCCGAAATACACAGACCCAGGGCAATCGCGTGTGGAACTTCCCGCGAACCCCATAATACACGTATCCTGCTGGTATCGCGTGTGGAAGTTCACGCGGACCCATAATACAAGTACCCTGATGGTATCGCATGTGAGACTACCCGCGCATCCCTGGAATACACGTACCCAGGCAAATCGTACGGCTGGGGGGTGGGGGTGCTGGGAGACAGGAGTGGGGGCCTGGTGGAGGGTGCCCCTGGATGCAGGGGGACAGGAGTGGGGGCCTGGTGGAAGGTGCCCCTGACTGGTGGGAGGGCGGGGGTGCAGGGGGACAGGAGTGGGGGCCTGGTGGAGGGTGCCCCTGGATGCAGGTGGGTGGAGGTGCAGGGGGACAGGAGTTGGGGCCTGGTGGAGGGTGCCCCTGGATGCAGGGGGTTGGGGGTGCAGGGGGACAGGAGTGGGGGCCTGGTGGAGGGTGCCTCTGGATGCTGGGGGGTGGGGGTGCTGGGAGACATGCGTTGGTTGGCAGTAGTGCAAGGTGACATGTGGGTTGGCTGCGGGGCATGGCCATGGTGGATGGGCTGCCTGCGGGACATGTGCAGGGGTGCAGGGTAGTCCCCTGTGGTGTGGGCCGCCTGCAGGGGCCGTGGAGGGTGTAGAGGGAACAGCTGGGAGTACCCACATGGCCAATTCACATGTGGGACCCCCCGGCACCCCCGAAATTCACGTAGGCTGCTGGATTCGTGTGTGGAATTTGCCGCGCACCCGGAGTACATGTACTCTGCTGAAATTGCGTATGGAACTTCACGCGCACACCGAAATACACGTACCCTGCTAATTCGCGTGGGAAACTTCACGCGCACCCCGGAATACACGTGCCCAGGCCAATCGCGTGGGGAACTTCACGCGAACCCCGTAGTACACGCACACGCTATTTTTCACACAGCGGGTGTCCGTGTTTGTCGGTACCCCTTTGCACCTCATTTGTCCTAGAGGGCCACTGTATGGACCATTCATCATAGCTGTATATGGGTGCTTTTTGTTAGCGCACATTTTCGCGCACAGTTATTTCAGGCGCAGGGACGCTACCGCCTGCTTTCTTGTGGCGTACTTGTTTTGCCATGTGCACGTCTTTCATCGTGCACTGGTTTGCCCTATTCGATTCCATGAATACGAGTTGTAGGCGAGCGTGTGGGCGTTCCGTGCACTTGCCTCCTGTACTTCCCCTGTGACGCCCATATTTTCATGCGTTGTTCCCCATTCCGAGTGTTACACCCCGTGTTCCGCCTACTTTTGTGATGTGTGCCGCGCTATGTGCGATTTCGCAGTGGCCGTGGCGCACGCCGTTGGATGACCTGTGCGCTGGCGTGCGCCGCGCACTTTTTCAGCGCACATCCAACTTTTTTCTCGCGCACGGACTTCCATGAATCGATGTGCGCTGGTTTCCCTGCGATTTTCGCAGTTGCACTGCGAATTTCGCACTTTTACTGCGAATCGCAAGTTTTGGCACCTCTGCGCCGGAATTTTCGGCGCACATTAATTTCATGAGTCGGCCTGTTAGTGTGTCATTAAATGCATGGGTCAATGTGCAGCCTGCCTATGTATGTCTTGCAAATCAACATGCATAAAACATGAAAACAAGAAATGCTATGGCATACTCAGACGGACATCAATGTGTAGATCATAAATGAACATATGTTCTAAATAATGGGTTGTTTATTTCACTTTAATGAAAATCGTCCACATTACAACAGCATATAAGTGAAATGTTCTATTTTAAAACAGTGCAATCTCAAGTCTATATTTTCACAGCACGTCAATCATATATCTTTTGATGGTCAGAACGCAAACATAGGCACATCAATGATGTTTGGATGAAGGGATACCTTATGATTACATTTCTTTGGCACTGCTGATAATAGGAGCAATATAAAGATGGGTTTAAAATAGCTTTACTTCTTAGCAAATGTCAAATAAAACATTGAATTCATTAGCAAGGGCATATGGAAGTAAACCCAATTCAAACCTTTAGTTCTTACTTCGGACCCTATACCCATCAAAGAAGTACCTCCCCAAGCATTGAAACACTTCAAAAAGAGGTGCGGATGTTGAATATTAACTTGTCTAACCTTGTTAAAGGGCCGAGGGTCACAAAATTCACTGGCAATCTGTGATATCAACTGAAATGATAAGCGCCACAGATTGAATGTAGAACTTTGGCCTCTGCAGAAACCAGGTGCGTCAGATTCGTATCTGCAGAGAATAAACCCTGCCAGTCCCCCCTCCTTAATTTCTGAGGGGCACACAATGTACACAGATGAAAGGGGAATTAGTTCACTTGCTTTTCTGAATTAGTGTATGGGCAAATGAGCAGGACTTCATCACCCGTGGATGAATGCTTCAGGACTCTCTGTCTAATGCTTCTTCATCTGTATTGAATACGCACAGGGAGGCCCTGGACAAAATGGAAGAGGCAACCCATTCCCCCTTCTCAGCCCCGGATCCAGGCAACATGATAGCCTATGATTTGTCCCTTTTTGGCTATTAGGAATCACGCCCAAGTATTCCAAAGTTTTCTATCTGCAGATTGACATGAGGTGTTCCTGTCTAATTGTTTAAAAAAATGCATTTTTATTTGTTTTTCTAAACAAAAGTATATTTACACAAAAAGTACAAGAGTAATGGCAATCTAAAATAACAAATACATAGGAAATACAGCACCTAACACAATAGAAGGAAAGTGCTGAAAGGATTTACCAGGAACAAAGAAGAAAATAAAATCAATGTTCAATTGAATTTGAAATTAACCTAGCTAACCCAAAACATACTTCAGTCATTCAGAAGAGGTTGTAGCAGCATCAATAGTACTAGAAGCTCTTCAAATGCTAACTTTAATATAGTGTCTCTGACCAGACCTTTTCTCTTTATTCAAGCAGTAATCCTCTGTACGTAACAACTCACCGATCCCTTGTTTCGGATACCCTTGCTAGTTCCGAAGATATGATTATTAGTATTTTGGCCAATGCAATAATCAATGATGTCTGAGGGGTCGACATCAATCTAGACCACAGGTCTTGCCTTAGGATCCGCGATGTAGAGTTTACAAATCCACCCAAGCTTTCAATCCGGAGAGACAAGAAACTTGGGCAACTCAGCACAAGTTGGAGCACATTTTCGGTGTCCCCTGTATCACGCATTCTGCATACTCTCAGGTCCTTAGGTAGTCCTAGTTTTGGGCCCAGGTATTCCAGAGCAGGAAGGCATTGTAAATGAAATCTTAGGTACCAATGCTTGAGTTTCGCAGAAGGGAATCTCTCCTGGTACCTCCTTGGTGCCTTTATCGGCAAAAAGAATTGCCCATAACCCTTATATTGCTTTAATCTACTAAGATCTTGTAAATTCATTATACCATCCAAATCAATTATCTTCCTCTTCACTATTACTTCTGATTCAGTCCCTAGCAAAGTTAGGTCTTCATTCATCTGATTCACTTGTTTTTTGACTTTCTTTAGATAGGGATTAGAATCTGCTACTATTAGCACCATAAGAAAGGACCCTAGAGCCGACTTGTCCACTCATTCCAAATTGGCCATGATTGACAGAGACCTCCTACTATATTTGGCCCACCAAGAGTTCAGGCACAATTCAAGTCTAATGGCATTGGCCGGTATAGAAATTGGAAGACCTAGAACTTTGCTTTGTGAACGACGAATACATTCCTGTCCCTTATGTTTAGCAATTTGCAACCATGTAAGACCACTAGTGACCCTTTAGTTTTATAGGACTCAATGAGGGGGCTCAGTGAGAAGGTACATAGTTTCCTTTTAATGCCTAACAGCAATGAAATACAAGAGCACATTTTCCAATCTAGTCATGCAATCAACTGGTCTCAATGCTTCACTACTGAGATCGGAAATCCTAGGTACCAGATGGAAGTAACCCTTTTAATCAAAATGTTTTTGAGCGACCAGGTAAAATCTTCTTACGGGTGGAGGCAAACATAATAAATGATTTACTTAGGTTTATCTCTAAATTGTTTGATTTTACATATTTTTCTAGGCCCTCCAGCCCTCTTATATAAACCCGCTTGTGAATGGTCAATCAATATGAGGTCACCTTCATAGGCAAGATAATTTACTTTAAGATTAGGTATACTGGGGACGAATCCACTCAATTCTATACTCTTCTTCCACAAATCCGCCAGGAACATATTGAATAATGTGGGTGCAAGCACCCAGCCCTGGCACACACCTCTCTAAAGAGGGAACTTGCGAGATAGTACCCCCAACATATTCAGCCTTACCTTAGGCGAGTTATTTGAGTATGATAGTAGGATCAACGACAGGAGGCCTGAATCTATACCCTGCTTAATCAATTTGTGCCAAAGTCTGGCGATGTTAATATTATCGAACGCGGCCGACACATCTATGGCAGCCAAAAACAGTGAACGACCTGTCAGAGGCCCAACATCCGACAGACATGCTTTTAAAGTCATAACTAATAAGTGTTTTGCCTCCTCTCCTAAAGCTCGTTTGAAGTGGGCTCAGGATATTGACCTTCTCGGCCCACCTAGTGAGTTTGCCAAGACGTAATGTTGCAAAATGTTCTGATGTCATATCAATCAGAGAGATCAGTCTATAGCATGATGGATTCTCTCTCTCGCCCCTTTTAAAGATAGGAATATGGCCGAAGAGGTTGGGCAGGTATAATAATTCATAATTTTGGGTAAAATGGTGGTACAGAATATCTGCCCATAAGGGTGCATTACTTTTAATGATACCATTTGGCACACCTTCCTGGACAGATGCAAGAGAGTTGTTGAGTTTATTGATATGAACTCTATATCCCACTGAATGTAGAAGGGTTTTAGGGGAAGACACACAGGCTCAGTTTCCGTCCTTGTCATCAGGCTTTTGCTGCCAATGACCGCATATTTGTCAGAGAAAACTCACACCATCTCTCTTCTGACACTCCTGAGGACTGGTGGAATGACTGTTTGTTTCCTTGTTGTTCAAAATCCACCAGATGACATGCTTAGCTCTTAGCTTCAATAGAGCTTGATATTTCTCAATGTATTTCTCAGTACAATGAACTCGACACCAAATTCTAAATTGTTGCTTCGTTTCCCCCCCTTAACCTTGTCCTCCCACTGTGTTAGTGTACAACTGTCAAAGTTCCCTTTTCAACTGAAACTTGCACCTTTGGATTCCCCTATCATAGTTTTTTTTTTTTTTTTAAACTTTGTTTTATTAGCATTTTCATAATAGAACAAACGGGCATGAAACCTTTTCAGCAAAGATAAAAATTATACGTGTAACAGGCCCGGTGACCCCCCCACCTTCTCTCCCCGCGAACACCCCCCCCCAAACAAACGTAGTCCCCTTACGCCTGCTTCTTTTAAGGAGACGCGTAGAAAGCTCAATGTATCCGGAGCTTGAGAAAGAGCCTGAGCGTTGACTGTATGTGTGGCTGTGTAATGTCCGCCGTCCCCCGGGGCGTGGGCGCCCGTTCCTTCCGTGACTCTACCCTGTGGATCAGTGAACGTCCCAACCCCATGTCTGCTGTACCCCGTACCAGTTGGCTTGGAATGTGCCCAGACCATTGTTCATCATTGCCGTGAGTTTATCCATCAGGAAAATGTTTTTAACTTTTTTAGCCAGTCCTCCTTTGAGGGGGTCTCCGGGCTCTTCCATTTCTGGGCCAGGGCCACCCTTCCCGCCCTCAGCATTGTTTCCCACATTCTTGGGTATCTGGCTATGTCCGCATCCTCAGCGGGCAGGCCCAGTACCATTGTTAGAGGGTTTAGGGGGAGCAGTTCCTCCGAGACTTCAGCGATCCAGCCTCTAACCTCCACCCAATACGCCTGTGCTTTCGGGCAGTGCCACCACATGTGCCCTCTTGTACCGACCTGGTCGCAACCCCTCGGGCATGCGGGGGACACTCCCGTAAACATCTTCGACAATTTTGCGGGATCTCTATGCCACCCCTGAAGGATCTTGAGGTTGTGTTCCATGTCCGCTGTGAATAGGTTCCCATGGAAGGCTATTTTAAATATCCTTGCCCAGGCGTCTTCAGAGATCTCCTCCCCCGCCAAGTCATTCCAAAAAGTACGGAATCTCCTCCTTTCCCCCAGGTTAACAGTGTTCAGTATTCTGTACATCCCTGAGACCGCCCCCTTCCTGGTGGTCGCTGTATCCAGAAATTTCTCAAAGGGGGTCAGCTGTCTTTTCAATTTCTGTCCCCAGGATTGGTCGCATAGGATTCCCTTCAAGCAGAGATATTCAAATATGGTGAGGGACCCCCGCCCCAGGGCCTCTTTCAAATCCTCATAGGGCAAAAACTCTCCTTCCCTAAACACTTGCCCCGCCCACTCCAACCCCGAGTCGCACCAGGACTGTGCGTTGCGGATCCCCCTGCTTCCCAGTTTGAGGGGGTGACCCCAAAGCGAGGACATCGGTGACGGCCATGTCGTTAAGTGGGCCGTCTGGGGGCCTTCCTTCCAGATCGCCCAGAGGACTCCCAAAGTTGGGTGATATTTGAGTCTATTCGGGATGAATTTGCTTGGGGCCCAAAGGAGGTCCCAAACGTTAAGCGGGTGAGCATCCATGTCCTCTAGGTACGACCAGTATGTGCCCATCCCCTCTTTCATATGTTCCAGAAGTACGCGCAGCTGGGCAGCGCGGAAGTAGAGCTGAAAGTCTGGCAGCCCAAACCCTCCCTCGGCAAGGTCAAGACGGCCTTTGTGGTTCTCGGGGTCCTACCCTGGCATATAAATTCCCGCACCGCGTTCTGGAGGACCCTGAAGGTTTGGTCGGGGACTTTAGTCGGGAGGGCGGTAAAGAGGTATAGTAAATGCGGGAGTATGTTCATCTTCACCGCCGTCATCCGACCTTACCATGACAGAATCATTGCCCCCCACCTCCTAAGATCTGCAGTGACCCTTGATACAACGGGATCATAATTGGCATGGGCGAGGCTGGACAGGCCCCGGGTGAGGACTCCCAGGTATCGAATGGAGACCTTCCCTATTGTTATCCCTTCCAGGCTGACCAGCGGATCCAAGACCGGGTCCAGGGATCTCATGGGGAGCAGAACTGATTTAGAGGCATTAATCTTAAGGCCCGAGAGGCGTCCAAAGGCTGCCATCAGAGACAGGAGAGGGGGAAGCGAGGACACCGGGTCCACCAGGTAGGCCAGGATATCGTCCGCGAACAGGGAGAGTTTGAATTCCACTTCGCCTCGCCTTATCCCCCTTATGTCCGGGTGAGCTCTGACCGCAATGGCCAGGGGTTCCATGGAGAGGACGTAGATCAAAGGGGACAATGGGCAACCCTGCCTTGTTCCCCGCGAGAGGGGGAATGGTTCTGCCAACTCGCCGTTCACTTGAACCCTAGCCCTTGGGGCCCTATATAACGCCGCCACCCATTCTCTAATGTGTGTCTCAAAGCCCATTTTCCGGAGGGTCAGTTCCATGAATCTCCACTCCACCCTGTCGAACGCCTTTTCCGAATCGAGGGACATGACGCTTGCGTCTAGGTCAGACACCTGGGCATAGTGGAGTAGATCAATAGTTTTACGGATGTTATCTGAGCCCTGTCTTCCCCTGATGAACCCCACCTGGTCACCATGGATCAGTTTCGGCAGGATCCCCTCCACCCGCCCCCCTATCACCTTGGCCAGGATTTTTACGTCAATATTCAACAAAGAAATTGGGCGGTAAGAGGAACACTCTGCGGGGTCCCTGCCCTCCTTGGGGAGAACCACTATGATTGCCTCCATCATGGAGTCCGGGAGGGAGCCCCCCTCCAGCATCGCGTTGAACACCTTCACCAAGTGGGGGGAAAGGGTCGAGCGGAACCTCTTATAGAAGTAGACAGAATAACCGTCTTCCCCCGGGGAAGTGCCCACTTTCATACCTCGGATCGCCCGTTCCACCTCGTCCTCCGTCACTGGACCCTCCAACCCCTCCGCCATCTCTCTGGACAGAGTTTAGGAACCCCTCTATCTCCGGCTCACCCCCATTGTATTCCAAAGAGTATAACTTCTCATAGTATCGGCCGAAGGCTTCGCCAATGTGGGGCGTATCGTGGCCCACCACACCCGCCTCGTTCTTCACTGCCTTCACCAATCTACTTCTCTGAACCTCCCTCAGTTTCCAAGCCAGGATCCTGTCCGCCCTGTCCCCCTTTTTGTAATACTTTTGTTTGACCAGTTGGAGACTTCTCTCTGTCTTGTGGAGGAGGAGATCCCTCAGCTGGAGCCTGTAGTCGGCCAGAGCGCCCACCTCAGCACGGTCCAAGGGGGCCGTGGGAGGGCCCCCCGGTTGGAGTTGGGCAATCTTCACCCTCAAAACCCTTTCCTGGTTTCCCTTTCCCTTTTTTTCAGGGCTCCCATTTTGATCAGGACTCCCCGAAGGGTAGCCTTGAAGGCTTCCCATAAGGTATGCGAACCTACCTCCCCATTATCGTTGATTTAGAAGAAGTCTGTGATGGCCTCGAGAACCTCCTGGGCTAGGACCTCGTCTTTCAGCAAGGAGTCATTGCACTTCCACCTCCCCCTGCGATCGCTTAGCCCTCCCCTCGCTATAGTGATGCGGACCAGATCATGATCGGACCAGGGGACCGGGTCGACCCTGTGGCCCGAAATGAATGGGTGCAGGATCTCGTCTGCCAGAATGTAGTCTATCCTGGAAAAAGACGTGTGGACCGCTGAATAATATGTGAAAGAGGGGGCGTCTGTTCTGGGGGTCGGAATCGTGTCCATCAGGCCCAGTTCTGAGTTGACCCTTTGGAAGTTACGAGCCATGATCTCGTCTGCCGCTCTAGAGGGCTGGGGTCCCGCACCTTTCCTATCTCGGACAGGGTCCAGGACCATGTTGAAGTCCCCCCCACCACTACCGTGCCCTGAGTTTATCGCTCACCTCCTCCCAGAATTGCGCTTGGCCCTCGTTGGGGCCGTAGATAACGGCAAGGGTGAGTGGGGCCCCCCATAGGGATCCTCGCACTAGCAGATAGCAGCCCCCTGGGTCTTTCAGCGTGGCCTCGTTCTCGAAACCCACGTTCCTCGCTAGTAAGATGGCGACCCCCCTCTTTTTGCATTTGTGGGAAGCGCTGAAGACCTCCCCGATCCCTCCTCCCCGCATCTTGGGCTCCTTCCCCCGTGGCCAGTGAGTCTCTTGCACAAAGAGAAAATCGAGGTTTGCCCGTCTAAATTCCCTGCAAACCAGGGACCTTTTCGTAGGGGTGTTCAAGCCTCGTACGTTAAGGGAGCCCACCCCCAGGGCGGGCAGACTATCAGCCATGATCTAGAATTTCCCCTCTCTAGGTCAACTTCTTCCCATAGCTCTTCCCTGCATGCTCCCATTGGATAGTATTTTGTTCCCCTGCGCTCCCCTCCCCTACCCCTCGGGTGGGCCTAGAACGAAACCCCAACTGCCCCCCTTCCCCAAACCCTAACTGAACAACCCCAACTTTTGTGTACCCCTCCACCCCCCACCCCGGCGTCCAGCCAATTAGTTCCGCCATCACTGGCTTTTGGCCGAACCACCAGCCTGCCCACCTCGGCCAGGAAATCCACGTAAGATGCTCATCCCCTTGAGCTCCCCAGAACCCCCCCCCCCCAGCTGCGTCCCGCGTGTGAACCCATCATACTTGCTGTTCAGTGGGACGAAGTAAATAGTGAAATCTCAGGATCTGCGCACATCTGTCAAGGACCCGATTGGTCGTCCCCGTTTCAGTCCTCTGAGTCATTCCGTTCTTCACTGGGGAAGGGGTGTTTATTTTCCTGTATTTCCTCGCGCCGGTGCGCTTTCTTCTTTCACCGGACGGACCAGGGTCATTAGGTCTGCCATGCTCCAGCCCCGTTGGGCCCTTCCTGGGGTTCGAGTCCACTGTGTACTCCTGAATAGCCCCCCTTATATCCTCTTCCGTGATCAGGGTCGAGCGTTGGCCCATGTATTCAAAAGTTAGGGAGAACGGATAGCCCCATCTATAGCGTATGCCCTTTTCCTTGAGCAGTTGCGTGAGGGGGCGGCACATTCTACGCTTAGCCAGCGTATAGGCCGAGAGGTCCTGGTATATGGAGACCTGGGCGTTGTTGTAGGTGATTTCTCTAGCCTTTCTGGCCTCCTCCAGCACTTTCATATTCTCCATGTAGTAGTGGAACCGGACCAAAATCGATCTGGGGGCTCCCGCCCTGCCCCCCGCTCTGTGTACCCTGTCGAAGGTGGGTTCGGTTGTCATCTCTTCTGCGAACAAGAGGGTGATGATCTCGCGCACCACTCGGGTGATGTCCCTCTCCGTTTCCCCTTCTGTCTCGGGCACACCGAAAATTCTGAGGTTGTTTCTCCTCTCCCTGTTCTCAAAATCGTCCATCTGCCGAGCTCTTTCCTCGTCCCTCTTCTGCAGGGCCGCCAGCCTCATGTATGTTTGTACGTCCTTGGCTGCTGAAGACGATTGGTTGGTCTCGACCTGCAACAGTCTGTCCTTGACCTTGTCCACCCTTTGGTCCATTTTCTCAAATTTCTGGGCTATGTCGGACCGCATGTCCCTGATTTCCTGTAAAATCGAGGCAAAGCCCCTTTCCATTGCAGCCGAGGACGGGGCTGCACCCTCCGATGGGCCATGGTCCTCTTGAGGCTCATGCCCCCGCTGCCCCTTGCAGTGTCCTGGAAGCGGTATCCCTGTAGGGCTTCCCTCCAGCTCATCTGACGCTTCCCTGTGCTTTGCAGGCCAATGCTCCGCGGTCCCGAGCAGGGGTGGGGGTCCCCCCTGCCCAGTCCTTGGCCGCCCACACGGGCCATCCGGGGGGGGAGCGTGCTGGGGAGGAGGAAGCGCAGTCCGGTCACTCCTCGCCCAGTTGGGGTCTTCACCAATGCCCCCTGGGGAGTATCGTAGTCTGGGGGGGCGGGCACACGCCCCGCCTGTCCGCCGGCGGGGGCCTCACACCCTAGTCAAGTTCGTTGTGCCCGATTTGGGCCTCCTCTGGTCTCCCGGAGAGGGGTTGATGGCGCCTGGAGGGCCCCTGTGGCCTGGCCAGGCGGGTTTTTCTCATTGGGTGGGGGGGGGAGGGTCCGAGGCCCCCACCCTCAGCCAATGGACACTAGATATAAAGATGGGGGGAGAGGGTTCCACCCCCGGGCGGGCACACGCCCCACCTGCGGCCGGCGGGGGCCTCACACCCGGGTATCCCCCACGTCGAGGTGCGCTGGCTTTGTGTCTCCAAGAAAAGGGGGGGAGGCCGGGGCGTCCAAGCAGACAGGGGGGGAAAGGTGCCTCAACTCCCTCACCCGACCCGCGGGGGCCCGGCAACCCGGCCGAACCCTGTTCTCCAGAAAGTAGGGAGGTGGGGGGCCACCTCCGGGCGGGCACACGCCCCACCCTCTGCAGGTGGGGGCCTCGCTCCCGGGTAATTCTAGGGGCCTGTGGCCCAGTTTCCGTGTCCGGGGGGGGCAGCGTGTTCCGCTGGTGCTCTGCGGCCCCCACCGACGCCCTCCAGGGGTCCCGGGCACCCCGCGGCCCAGCCGCCACGTCACTCCACAGGGCCGCGCCGGCCCGCGATCGAAGTCCCTGGAGGGGGGGGGGCCAGATCTGCGCTGTCCACGTGGGTCAAGGGGGGGCACCGGGCCCCGGACCCGCTGTGTCGGGCCTTCGGGTGCCAAGGGAGTCCCCGTCCTCCACCTCGCTGGGGGATCCTCGTGTGGTGCTGTCCGGGTCGGGGGGAGGGGCGAAGGGCGGGGGGTCCCGTCCCCCGGGCCGCTGTGGTGTCTCCTGGCCATCAGGGGGCCAGTCCCCGTCCAGGCCGGTCCTCCGTTCCCGTCGAGGAGGTAGGCCACGGGGAGGGGGCAGGCCAAGTCAAGGGACCAGAAGGGCGCGAGAGGGGACCGCCTCTCCTCCGGCTCCGCGGCCACCCGGGCCGCGCCCTGCAAACTGCTCAGAAGTCCCGGGCCCCGATCTACGGTTCCCCGGGGACCCCGAGTGCCGCTCTTTCGCCTGGTGGGTGCCTGGGGGGGGTCCCCAGGCGAGTCCGTCGAGGTGGGCCTGCCGGGGGGGTCGGGGGAGCTCAATCCCCTGCGATAACCCGGTCAAGACGGGAGCTGTTCACTCAGGCAGCCATTGCCTGTGCGCCCCCTGGTGGCCTCCCCTATCGTAGTTTTAATTAGTCCTGGTAAGAGCTATCTTTGATTGGATGGGCAGGGTTTACCATCCTGTTTTCTCAATCTTGATAGAATTTTGGGGAACTTCGTTGGATCAGGGTACAATATCTTCCTGTTAGGGGAAATATTTCCCCACCATTTGGACTGATTTGAATTCACTGACTTTACATTGGTGTTGTACTGTGTTATGCTGTAACCCTGTACCTAGATTGCCAGTAACCCCACCTTAGACACCTCTGCCATATCCCCCGAGAGCCGCCCCCTCAGGATAAGATGTAACATTGCGTAGTCACTCAGAGTTGTCCTTACAATCTTAAAGTCAACGACCCCCTCCACATCTATATTCTTAAAGGAAATGTAGTCAATAAAAGATGTAGCTAGGGCATTTGACCATGTAGGACTCACGGCATGCACCCCCCCAAAGAGTTGGTTTGATTGCCTAAAAGACCAGCTTGACAGAACATTGGGCTATATTTGTCCACAGCTAGCTTTGCTTGACAGACGAGAAAGAGGGAAGACCCCCTGCCTGTCGTCCAGCTCTTTCCAGTCTCTGTCTGTTTTCAAGCAGCTACAGTTAAAGTCTCCTGCAATAAAGTCTGCCCCTGAAGGATGCTTATTAAAATTGTATCTGGATCATAGGTAACTTTTTTGGCATCGATATATAGGGCATTAAAGTAAACATTTATCACCAATGTAACTGTTTGTATAATTGATTGTCATCACAGATCATTGTAGCAAGAAACGCCTCCGATTTGGTTGCCATTTGCTTAAGGGAATGACATTTTCTGATTTTCACAGCTGTCAGGAGACCACCCTTGAGCCTCCCCAAATGAGCCTTCTTTGCCGACAGCGATTGAATCAGGAAGCCATCCCATATTTTTTATTATTATTATTATTATTATTATTATTATTATTATTATTATTATTATTATTATTATTATTATTATTATTATTATGTGTTCTGAATCAAGATGATGTCAAAAATATGAAAGAGCTGCTGCTCAGTATTGGTCATAAAGGAATTGCAGCCCCGTGAGTTCTCGCCTTTCTAGCTGAAGGACTTTTTGCCAGCCAGTGGACGCGGACACGGTACCAAATTGTGGAGGAGCAGTGATTTGCGCACCAAATCCATAGCCAAAGCTTGGATTGATTGGGTCAGTTAGCTGTAAATTGCATACAGGTACCTGGACGGAGATTGAATATTTGAAATGTCAGTCTTCCCAAATTGGTCTTCACCCGTGCATGATTAAAAGGGCACTGTGGAGCCATTTAACACAAGAGCTACTTGGGATCATCAGTTAGAGCACAGCAAGGTTGGTTGACAAATTTAGACACCAGCCCTCTCCCCTTAGATGGATGCCTCATAAGAAGTACGGCCAAGAAAGTTACTTAGTTTCGGAGGGTCGATAACACAGACAAGACATACCCATCACTGGCCCAATAGATTCAACACCTACTATTGTGATCCGAAATCAAGATATTTGTTTATGTCCTGATGTGGGCATGGGTATAGAAAACAAACCTAATACAATGCCCGAAACTCGAGTAGACATCACAAGAACTCAAGTTCCACCTTTTAGGATCTCGATTGTTTTTTTGGTTTATAAAAGTAATTGTGGCAATTCAATGTATTAAAATAAATGTTTTAATATATGCCAGATTAGAACAGCAATGCATTGATAGACAACAAAAATTAGGTGCATCATAGGTCGAATTTCTGGACCTTATGGTTTTTAGACATTGTGATTATTGCGTGGTTTTGCACAGGTATGGTTGGCTTTTAAATGGGTATGTATGCAAAGGATATGGATGAGTCAGTACGTGTGATTACAATATGGTGCTAGGATTAATTTGATGAAATTGTTTAATTAGAGAGTCTACGGTATGTTTTGCATTAACATTTTAATGATTGTCGTTTTTGTACACTGTTTCTATATATGGTGAGTTTGAAAAAAGAAAGCAATGAGAATTAAATAAAAAGCAATTGCAAAAAAGAATCTATTCTGAATTAATTCTTATGAGAAGGGATTGTAGTGAATATCCATGAATAATTTGAATGCGACAAGTCTGTACATGTTTTTTGATAACTGCACTTTTTGTGATGCTATTTGTAGAGTGTCCCTAAAAAGCTGGACTCCTGCCATCGCAGGTGGGAAGGGTTGCTGCCAACCAGCCCCAACTCAGATTTTCCGGAGGCTGAGATCCAGGCAGCCTTTGATCTTGGTCAAAGTACCTTTTTATGGTGATTTTAGGGCGTGGATAGGGTTTTGGGGTGATCACCGCAAACACCATTTGATAACACTCAAAACCATTCAAAAGAAATGCCTCCTGATGACAAACACCAGTCTTTCAATCAGTTTTGACTCAAAGTGAACTGCACACTTTGAAAGATACTCTCTGTCAAATAGATGCACACATGTTATATCAGCCGAGGAAATAAAATTGAGGTCAGGCACAGATGCAATTATAGACAACACCCTCTGTTGATTTAATGGAATATGCCTTTCCGCCTCAAAGACTGATTCAAAGATTAGAATCTAAGTCTCATTTTTGATAGCCTGATCCCTCAGAACAGTGGGGGAGTATTTGGATGTAGTCTCCATGCAGTTCAACCCCAAGGGTATCCGACCCTCCCCTCACCTGGAAATCTTAGGGGAAGGTTGCTGTGCTGACAGATGTATTCTATCCGTGTCCCTCAATGTTAAAAACACTTGGTGCACTTTGAAGAAATTTGCCCCTGGAAAGGCTTATCATTGCACTTCGACATTGCACCAACCCTGACCTTAGTAGATCCGAGCTTAGGACCATTGCCATCTTTTGCCATGCATTTGATCTTCACTTGACTATGGACCTTAACCAGAGGGGCCGATCTAGGAGATGTGCCAGGGATCAAGTTATGCTTTCTCCGTAGATCCTTTTTTGGCCTTCCAGTTGTTCGAAGACTGCCATCAGTTTCAAACTGTATCATGTCAGGCTTTCCAGAGGCCGTATCTGCCTCTGATCTTCTAGCCGCAGCCATGATTTTCCTTAGAAACTTGCACAAGCCATTTTCTTTTTGATTGTACGTCTGCTTTCATGTTTTCAGTTTTCTTTGCCATACATTGAGTTGTATTTGGTGAAGAGATTTCCAGTTGCGCACCCAAATGTCCAAAGGCTACCTGGACCTTCTCATTGTCATTGGCCAATTTAGGTTGTCTTGATCATGTTTAGAAACTATTAGCCCATTTTTACTTTGCTGCAAGTAGGGGCACTGTTGGCACCACCCTCTTGGTGGGCTCACACATGCCCAAGAGGAGTGAACATATCTCCATTAACATTCCGGAGTTGGTTCTGACTTCAAAAGCCACAGTGTCGTAAAATCTGATGAAGGATTGGAGGACTAAGTTTGGTGCCGTCAGCCAGATCTCACCCATATCGATCTGGTTGAGTGGTGGCAGCTCATTTCCCTGATGAAGGGGTACTTGGGGAGCCCCTCTGTCCTGATTATCATTTGTGTTGGATGAGTCCAAATTAGACCTATCCGGGATTACTTCAGGGTCTTTTCTTGAGTTCTGAATAGGATGGGGGAGACACTAAGTCGGTCTTTATTGCTTCAATCGCCTGAATTTCATTCTGAAGGCTTATGCAGGCTTCAAAGATGGACGCATTTGCTTCATGTTCTACTTGTGCAAAAACTGAGCCTGCAATATCACAGTCCACCACAGTATGGTTGAGGCTACCATCCTTAGTACTCTGTACCCTCAAGCCTTCAGATTGACTTTCCTGTGTGTACAATATCCTTGGCTTCGCGGGGAAAAACACAGACGTTTTCCGTTTCCCCGCATCAGCTGCTGGTGACTGAAGTTCCTGTAGTGGAGCGATTTCGAGGGTGATAGCAGGGGCCATACTTTTACTGTGCAACAGATATAATTTGTTTTTGGCCAGCATCTTCTTCCCCGTGCCTACTACCAAATGTCCAGAGAATCAGAACCCTATGACTTCCAAGTAGGCAATGGGAGTGGTCATAGCTGCAGAATAGAAGTTTGGTAAGTCTATAGAACATCCAAGGCCACTCACCATACGTTGCAAAGCGCTGTCTGAACTGGGTAGAGAACTTTGCACCGGCAAATAGTCACAGTCCTCCTGTCCTCACTGCCAGTATTGTTCACCACACAGACTGTGTAGACTGCACCCACTCTTCAGCCACTCCGCTCCACGGACTTCATGAGTTTTTACTGACTAGGTCCGCCTCCAATTGACAGCCAGGAACGACAGACCAGCAGAAGTAACACACCAGCAGACTGCGTAGACTGCACCCACTCTGCAGCCACTCACATCTAATAGTCTTAGTAGCCTCCTTGCCAGAACAAAGAGTCTGTTTCCCTTCTCCCATAGGGGTTTACCTGTAAATATTCAGCTCACCCCTCCCAGACCAGAGGAAGGCTACAGAAATTAAATTATCTTAATGGGGTTACAACCATCTGTGTTCTAACAGCTATTATGCCAGATTGATAGCTATTTGGAAAGAACAGGTTGAACTAATTTTATTTACTTGCTTTGACTCAAAGGGACAGATTTGACTGCAATTTCCTATTACTTTTGATGCACGTGGCAGATCTAGGTAATGTACTGCGACCACACTTCCATTGTTAATTCCAATATACTATGTTTAAGTATGCTTTTTAACCACACACATATGTTAGAAGATGCCAGTTGTGCAGCACTTTTCAGATGTATTAACTTGTGCATGAACTGAAAACACAACCGTGTATTCCTAAGTGAGGTTACATGAAAATTGAGTCATGCATTTATTTAACATTTAAGATTAAGGTTTATAGGTTAACAGTTGTGGATTCCAGAATACATAAATTGCCACAAAATTTGGGATTTAAATTAACAAATGCCTAATCTCACGCAATATTTTTGATTCACGGTATATGATGTAGACAATTATATGAACACTCATAACCTATGTTTTAATATTTTAAAAGGAAATGGTCACTGTTTAATTGCATTTTTATTTTATGCCAACAGCCTAGAATGCAAACATATTTTGGGCTTCACTTGTGTACATTGAATGATATAGAACAATCGTATACTTCTTGACATGTTGCAAAAATAACATGTATATTATTACATCTCCCTTGAGTAGGAATGAGAGAGTGGGTTGATGGCTGTAGTGCCACTAACTTTAAGGATGGAGTTGGTGAGAACAGCAGCCACGTGAACCATCTAAAGGGAACTCTGTTTGCTGAGAACTCGGGGCCCTGCTGTTTGGATCTCTAGCCACTGGACCTGGCTGGTGGGAGAAAAGACTCTCTCCTGCTTTGTATTGAATTGATGAGAAGAATATTGTGGAGCACTGCGCCACTAAACCGCCCTTAAATGGACTCTAAGTGGACTTGGATACACTATGATGTAAAGAGACAACGACCTGACTTTTGAGTTTCTTAACCACAGAATGTATTGAAAGACTTTTGTATGAATATGCCCTTTACAGATGTCTCCTTTCGTGTAATACTCTGAATGCATCTGCTTTGAAAACCTTTCCATGTGATGCCTGTTTCTAGATACCTCTTGACTTGTGTCAGAAGAGGGGTACGCAACGTGTACAGAGGAAGCCTATCTATAATTTCCTGTTCCAACTGTGAGAGTCCTTTTTACCACACTTAATACCATGTCACCCACCAAAGTCACCTCAGAGCCTACCAGTTTGGAACTTTTGAGCAATAAGATGGGGACATACCATCACCAGACATGGACGTAGAGGCATCTGGCACGAAGACTCAGCTTCTGGATATTATTTATTTATTTATTTGATTTACTTTATGTATTTATAGCAGCGCACAAAACCCTGAGACATCTAGGTGCTAGTTACAGTAGAAATGGTGTTACAAGATGGAAGAATTGCAAAAAAGTCAGGATTAACACTTAGGTATGGCGTGGATGTGGGTGTCGAGTTCATTGATGCAACCCGTATTGCTAAACTGAAAATGCTGTTGTTCAGGCAGAGGGAACATGCATTTTATTAATACACAACGGGGACCCTATAGTGCCGATAACGTGTAGTTTACTTTCTGGTCAAAGCTGGAAAATGTTACAGACCAAACCCTTAAGTAAGGGGTTTGGTTGGTTTGATATATCACAAGCTTCACATCAGAGCACAGCTAGATGTGCCATATCTTAATTCTAGCGCTAAGAGCAGACCACCAGAACCAAACAGAGAAAATCCCTCTTGATTCTCCGCAGGGGCAGCCACCTGACACTGGCCCTCATTACGACCTTGGCGGAGAACCATGGTGCTATTAGCACCATGGTCCATGGCACTAAGTTGCCAACTCCGCCATGGTGGTTGGCGGACTTACCGCCCCATTCCGACCTTGGCGGGGCGGTAAGTCCCCAATCCCCATTTACCCTTCCCCATTCCCATTTTTGCCCCATAGGGCATAATGGGAGTGGGGAAGGCGTTAATTACGCCACCGTAAATTACGGTGCCGTAATTAACAACAAGGTCCCTTAGCGCCATGGATTTTAACACCTGCTAAAAGCAGGTGTTAAATCCTCCATGGCTTTACGGGAACTCGTACTCAGGCGGTAAGGGTCGGCGAAGTTTACGCCGGCGTAAACCCCTTACCGCCTGGGTCGTAATGAGGGCCACTGTGTCCTATAGTCCGGAGTTTACCACTGGCCAGCATAATGACCCATGGTTAACATTCCCTTTTAGTTTCTGTATTCCGCTGAAGAGGGTAGCCATCAAACTGTGACATATTTTAAAGCGAAGAAGGAACTTCTCGAAAGAGTTGAGAAAGATTCCAGTCGGAAAGGTCAACCCATATTTCAGAGACTTTAGTTAGTGTTCCCCCATAGTTCCAGAATATGGTGCTTGACCTAGCCAATTCACAACTATCTCATGAGACCACAGGGATTATTAAAGCCCAAGACCATGCCCTGAGGCGCTCTTCTTTCTAGCCAGGCATAGAGCAACACACACAGAAATACCTGCAGCCTGGCCCATTTGCCAGACGTCTTCCCAGTCAGATGTAATTAGTGCATGCCTAAACCATTCCCCATCACAGGAGTACCATTTCCAAAAGTGGGTATGTAAGCATGGGCTCCTGAGTCCTTCAGAGCATCCTCGTTATTGCTGGAGGTACTACCCATTATCCAGAGGCTTTTGTCTTATGGAATAACACCAACAAACAAATCCTGAGATATCTTTTTCAGAAGGCTGATGTTTCCTAGAATATACTCAAGAGCGTTGTCCCAACTGTATGTCTAGAATGATGACCCTACTGAACGATATTATTCCCAGAGACATACTATGCAATTTACTATATAGGCCGCAAGGGTATGGCTTAGTCAAGCACTTCAATTAAACATTAAGGAACCTTCTCCTGAAATTGGTACTGTTTGCCATTCAGAAAACATCACAAGCCTCAACTGGATTTTCCCTTTTGATGTAATACATTGGAGAGAACTCCAGGATATATTAGACCTGCTCAATGAAGAATGGTTAGCACAATTGAGCGCCGTGCATACAGTGCAATTTGTCCAGGGTGCTGCCGGGTGTTTCTGACTAGTGAGGGAGGTAGTCTATCAGCATCTACACAATAACCAGGGAAACCAGAAATGGTTGTATCACTGAAAAGCCCATCTCCGAAGCTTGCAAATAGGTTATCAGATCCCGGTTTTACTTCCGACATCTGAAAACACACTTTTTTGCAAAATGGCATGGACCCTAAAAAATGAATGAGGCTGAGTGACTACAATTACGGGGTGCAAAAAGAAACCACCACAAGAAATCTTAGGCATACCACATCAACTGGTTCAAGTCTTGGAAGGACCAAGCTGATCAGACCTGATGGTGAATGTTGGTATTAATTCAGAAAGGAACAAGATTTAAGAAGGAAGGATCCCGCAGAGCTCAGCCCACGACAGGTAGTAGACCTACAAGTCTGCCTACATGTCATATTATCTTATCTTATGTTGTGGTATATTATGTATAGGGTTTTATAAATTGCATTTACACCCACATATGTTCCCTGAGCATGATGTGAAGCTAGAGTGTTGAGTGTATCTAGCTGAGTAATAGATATTGCACTCATTTAAAATACACGTAAAAAAGGTAAGTCTTTAAGTTACACTTGAACATTTTGGATGATTTCTTCCCCAAAAGAGGGAGATAGGGAGCTCTAAATACACTGTGCCAAGTAGTGAAAGGCACTGCTGGTATGAACAGATATTCTTACATCTAATCATGCATGCCCAATGTTGATGGTAGATCTTAGTTGGTGAGACAGTTTTTAGAAGTCTATCTCTGCCCTTAAAGCACCTAATAGACATTTCAGACTAAACCAAACTCGACCCTTAATTAAACCTGTTGCCAATGGAGTTTCCTGCAGAAAGAGTTAGATATCCATATACTGTTTGAGAATTTAATTGTGAATAGCTGCTGCGACCTGCAATCTCTGAATTATTTTTTTAACATAGCTTGGAAGCCCCTGTTATAGAGTATTAGTATAGGCCAACCAGGATAGAACCAGAGCTACATTAACAGATGTCTTGTTTGTTTGAGGGGACTTGTACAATAAAGAATGCAGGTAGAACGTCTACATCGTGTAACCAATGCCGCTTGGGCATTTAGAAAAGTGTCTGATCAGAAATGTCTCGTAAGTGTCTTACTTCCTACCGTGGTGGTGGGAAGTGTCATAGCCCTGTTTGCCAATTTTTAGAAGGCCAGAATTCCACTGTGTCTCTGCTGTTTACTTGAAATAAGGTTAAGATAGCCTACCCTTTTTTTCATCAACCTTAGAGAAACTCTTGACTCGTACCTCATGAACTTTTTTTAAACATTTGAACAGTTCCCGTGTGCAATACAGTGAGCCTGATACATTGCTGTTGGTGTTCCTCTCTCTTGATTTCTCGCCTAAAGGCTTTGGCAGTGTTATTTATGACAGGTTTGTTGACTCGGTCAATTCACATTGAGTGCTCTCTGATAACTAGTATGGTTTTCAGGAAGGTCTGACCACAAGCGAACATCCTAGCTCGAGTTCATGGATCTGTTGGCCTCCTTCAATTGTGTCAACCATGCAAAATTGAGTGCCACAATATTCTCCTTGGGGATGCTGTTATTAGCTATGCTGTTTGAGATACAGCCGCAGTTTCCTATGGACGCCCAGCAGAACTTTCACTCTATTTCCCATCCAAACACAGCGTTAGACAGCCGTGTGTGCTGGAACATGCCTTCTGTATTAAGTATTTACCCCTGGAATTAAATATAATCACCCAAAATATCGGAGAAGGAAAATCTCAGTACTGTCTTATGTGGACAATGTAGTCCTGCTAGCATACACATCATTGCCCAAAATAACTGACGGAGCAGGAAAAAAGAGGTGGTAATTCCATTAACGCCACTTTTTTGGGTGGTACATATATGTGCAGCCAATCTCCATAGGAAAAAGAAAAAACATGTTCACCTCAGATACACCCTGGGGTGAGAATGGCTTTCACCCCCACTGTTGGGAGCGACATCGCCTTTAACAGCCCCATGTCGCCTCTAGCACCTGCCAAGGCACTTGCTTCACTCGGGCCTACCTTGGCTCGAGCTAGCAGGCCGTTAAAGACCATGTCCACCTCCGACAGTAGGGAGAAAGCCAAATTATAACCCAAGCACTACAGTTGGCACATCAGAATGGAGTCCTTCTTAAGTTTGGAGGAACTGCCACTGGTAACCTCTCTTTGCATATATCACACTAAATCCATTTAAAAAGTTAGCTATGGTGTAGAATGCTGGAGTTTTTTCTGAGGCTCAGCCAATCCAAGTCAAGGAAAATTAATCAATTCCTACATTCCTTGTCCTATTTCATGGTAACTTATTTACTTCTGATCTGCCTAGAAAGTACTCCTGGCTTTGCTCCAGACTCATTTATTGTATGATCTCTAATGTATTGTATCTAGTTATGGAAAAATATCAATTGCCATTTTAAAATTGATCTTGCCAGTGATGGAATGAACTCAGACTTGTTTGGCACTAACATTTCAGACCTTGAGGGGTTATGTTTTTTAGTATATCTTCATGCATCCATTGATTAATAGCCAGTGATACGAAGTGGAGGAATATTACCAAAATGTCACCCTCACAATTACGATGGCCGAAAATGCTGACTTCTTTTTTTCTTTTTGGACCCCCCCTTACACCACATATATGTGTGGGGGGTATAGAATATAATATTAATAAGGGGAGGGGCTGCTGGGGTCGCCCCCCACATATATATGTGGTGTAAAGGGGTTTAAAAAAATAATCACATAGATCCTGAAGTGGATGCTTAAGTATAGATGAGTTTAAAAAGGAGCTGGTATCACCTGAATTATTGTAATCGTCAAAGCTTTACATGATCTGCATAAGGGAGTATTTGTACAGGAGGCAGGAATTTCTCTGATTTAGGCTGAATGTGATGCAAACAGGGAAAATTGTCCATGTACACTCATGTAAGTCCTTGGTTGTTAAAGTGTTCTTTGTGTCAAGTGAATGGCACTACTCAATCTAGAGAACCCGATTCATGGAATTATTTGCCAGTAAAATGGGGATTTGCGTGCCATTCTGCCTGAAATCCCTGTTTGATGTACGGGGATTTGCGGGCAGAATGGCACGCAAGTCCCCCGTTTTAGACACACATAATTCCATGAATCTGAGCCATAGGGCATGATTCATTGAATGTTTTGCCCGGTTCAAAGTGACTTTGCACAGCTAAAAAGAGACTTTGCACTGCCGACAAAAAAACCCTGATTCATGGAACTGTGCCAAGTGTATTTTTACAGGGCAAAGACAGTGCATATTCATTTGTGCAGTACAAAATGAACTTTGCACTGACTTTGCACTGCAAAATACACTTTACACAGTTCCATGAAGTGCAAAGTCACTTTTCAGCAGGTCCAAGTCAATTTAAACCGTACAAAAAAATCCATAAATCCATAGTGTCTGAACACTTGGCACTACAGAGTGCTAGGATTACATTGTTTTCTAAATACGTACAGTGGCTTGTAACCAAAGAATTGTGCGACCGAGTTGTAAGTGGTCACGAAATGTGGGTGAATTCAAATCAAAGAAAAGAGAAAGTCTTGTTATAAAGCATTATTTTAATGATTGATGTATATCTAGTTAAACATGATTGTTTTTTTTTAAATGGAATGTTTGTCATTAATTGTATATGATACTTCTGGTTTTATGTAAGTTTCACTTGGATTACCCAATTCAAATAGAAAAAATGAAGGGAGTATATGTTAATATTTTAAAAATCAGTGTAGACAGGGATGGCACTGCAGAAGGATGCATTTTTAGGTCAAAATAATTAATAAAAATGGAGGAAAAATATGGCAGCAAATCATCCAGAAATCAGGAAAGCCACTTCACTGCAGCTCCAGCGATACCAATATCATTTACCTCATGGAGTAAAATAGAGTGATCAAGCGTGCTGAATGTTGTAGATAAATCCAGAAGCACTAGAGTCGTAGACTATCACAATAGTACACATTCAGTGACTGGTGCCAGCCTAAAGCTGTTATTGTTTGTAGGATACACTTGAATCTGAGCAACACCAGCCTGCTCCAGTAACATGGCAGCCATGAAAGGCATGAAGATAGCACAATAGTTGCCGAGGTCTGGTGGCAGCCTCATGATTTTTCAAGACTAGAATAATTGCTGTTTTCTTTTTTAGATATAGAGATATATTTCCAGAGTGTAATGAGCATTTGTTCAGGTCCAGGAAAATGGTGGCCATCATTTGACAAAAGGCAAATTCTTTGAGAAGGGTGGCTGTTGTGACAAACCCTTCATCTGAGAGAAAGTTATGCTAAGGGAGGCGTGGGGAGCTTGGTGTCATGTTATTCCCTGTAGGATTCGAAGGAGCAAAAATGGAATGGATTCCAATTTCACAGCAGATCTTTCGGAGAGAAAAACCTGCAGGCTGTTCACACAAAATCTGAGATGGACAATAGTAGCAGCCAGCAGAGAGGGAGCTTTCAGCTCCTCAATTATCTTTATGCACTATTTCGACAGGTTCTTGGCTCCAGCCAATCAGGTACTATAGTAACTCGATTTGACATGCATATTTTGACTCTAGCTAAATAGCATTTAGTGGTAAACAGGCGAGTTGATCACATTTTCAAAAATGTAATCTCCATATTCTTTACGCAGTGTTTTTTTCTGTGTTAAATCGAGTATGGCCTGAGGAAATCATTTTACACCTATGTTTAATACATTTATTGGGTGTTGAAGTGTCGACACTGGAGTTCAGCCATGATGGAATAGTGTCATATAAGTCACTGTTTTCTTTTAACCAAGTCAAAGATAGGGTGGGTGTCTCCAAAGTTACTGATTGAGCCTAAGGAACTGGTTTGAAAGGTCTGAATGATTATGGCAGAGAGGGTTTTACTGGCTTTTTGTTTATGGTCCCAGGAAGGTGGAAGGGTAATGCCATATGGCCTGACCATCCAAGCGGCAGTGGGGGTTTGTACCATTACCTTGGAACCAGGAGAGAACATTGCTTCCAATAAATACTGTTTATCATGTGTCACATCCGAGAGAAATTGATCAAATTGTAAAGCTAAAATATGACGAATTAAGGCTTTAGAACCAAATCCAGAGTCTTTAATCAACCCAGGTATGCAAAACACAAAGGTGGTAAAGATGGGGAAATTAAAGGCTGAGTTCTGCAATTAAATCGGCTGGAGATTCAGGAAAGAGGTTAGGAGCTCCTGCAGGTCGATACAGAAGAAGAAATATCGTGGTGTTTTGAAATGCAACACTTAATGACCATGGATTCACAATCCAGCAAGAGAGGATGGAATAGCATTTTTATATAAAAATAAATCCTCCTAAATTAAGGTTAGTTACTCTCCCTGTTGATGGATATAAGTTGACGAGTCTATTCCCCGTCCGAATAAGGTCAGCTAAAAGCAGGGTATAACAGGCTGTGAGCCAAGTGCCTGTTAATGTTAATGTTAAAGGTATTTGTACTGGGTACCGTCACCACCGGAGTGGTCCCCAGGCGCTATGACGGATCTGAAAAGGAGGGTGTCAAAAAAGGAAGTCAAAAGGAAATCAAGTGCAAGGTCTAAAATAATCGCATGGATCTATGTTCTATGGCTTACAGGCGATTACATATTGGGGCCAGATTACAGAAACTTTGCACAGATGCATGTGAAAATGTGCAGGGTATTAGCACTAGGGAAAACTTTGCCCTAGTTCAAAAATAGTTGAGACATAAAAGAACCTTTGCACCATGACAAGTTCAATTTTGCACAGTATTAGCAATAGCGTAATATTTGCTGATGGGCAAAATCTCTTCTTGAATTGCATTTTTGCACCAGGGCAAAAGTTTGGACTAATGCTAATACGAAATGGTATTAGCAACAGGGCAATCTTTGCCCTAGTGCAATAATGCATTGAAAGTATATGTTTTTTTGCACCAGGGCAGTTTTAGCGATGGTGAATAAGTTTTCTAATGTGGCCCGAGTGTTTACTGCATTAGGGCAAATTTGTCCCTAGTGCTAATACCGTTCAAAAATTGCACTTGCACTAGTGCAACATTTCTTTAATCTGGCCACTGGTATCTGTGGAGGTGTTTTGGCTGTAGCTCCTGTGACGCCGGAGAGGTGAAGTAATCAAATTACAGTGATGGGGTTTGAGTGCTTTTACACCAATTTCCAGAATTTAGGCATTTGTTGTGTCGTTTAAGTCTACACCATGATGGCTCAAACCACGTAATTGTTTACCCGGAATGTCTTTTAACATTTTGATGGAGACTGTAACTGGAAGGGGTTATGACCCTTGCGTGGTCTGGTGCAGACTGGTGCATATGAGTTTGCTTTTTGTGCAGCTGTGTGCACACTGCACGGGATCAGTGGTGGCATAAAAATATGTTTATTTCAATGAAAAGCAAGAATAGGCTGCATTTGAAACACTCAATCGATGGATACAATGCAACTGTATAAAGTATGGTGTGTGCAGTTCATAGTAAAAAGATGAAAATAAAATGCAAATGTGGAAGTGTTCTGTTTCTGAAAAAAGCAAAAAAATACTTGAGTTCTGAATGCTCCATCAAAAGATACAATATAATCAAACTAAGTGTGGCAAGTACAGTAAACAAAAAATAAAATAGGTAAGGTTGTGCACCTTCATCCCTACAGATTGAGGCCTGAGGCCAGAGGGAAAGTGGTATAGAAGTGGTCCAACAGATACTACATATTGTAGTCATCAAACCATTCCAAAGTCATTGGTCATCACCTATGTCACTTATATGTAAACCGGGTGAGACCTGAAGGTTCTGCAGCTATGTAAGGAAGGACACCAACATGTCTTGTTTTGATGCATACCCCATGAATAGGATTGATAAGATGAAAATACAATATTGGTCAAAAAATACATCATAATAATACACAAACAGCATAAAAACAGTATATATAAACAATGGAAAAAAGCGTCAGTCAATCAGCATCCCATCCCATCAGCATCTAAAACATTTCAGAAGTTAAAGTACATCAAATTAAACATAAAATACAGCAGCAAAACATATACTGCACACACAAGCATTACGCATCAACCAACCCAAAGAATTTGGATCTTAGGTGGCATGCAAATTGGAGAAAGCTGGTAAGAACAAAGGCAACCACAGGGACAGGCAGAGACAGCAGAAACAAAAAGGCTGTCCTCCACTGTCGTAGATCGCTTTTTATAAGCACACTCAGTAAGTAATGTGGCCGTATATCATTGTATAGTGGACAAAACAACACAAATGTGGCACTGTTTCCTTCAGGCAGAATCCGTCACCTGAGTTGGTAACACCCGACCATTTACATGTTATATCTTGCAGATGAAAAGCATTAAAATAAGTCCTGGTCAAGAGGGTCCGGTGATATTGGTTCAAGACCATAGCAAGTTACTCAGCTACCCCACTGGTAGGACACAGGGGGGCATACATCCTAACAGACGGTGTGTTCAAATTTCCACCCTCCTGGAAATTGTCCCAAAAAGTCAAACATTTCTCTTTAAGATGCTGAATAGAGATAGCAACAATGCTGTCAGGATTTTCAATCCAGACCCAGCGTCCCCAGTGACTGTATAATAACAAACATTAGCATATTGCCTTGGCATTAGAAGAAGAAGAGAATACCTCTTTTTCTGAATCATGAGATTATTTTAATTGATGTCATCGACCTTTGACATTCATGGTGTTCAAGCCACGTCCCAAATAGATACAAATTGTGTACTGCAACCACATCAAGTGTATGCAGGACCATGCTTGGACAAAATCATCATGTACAGTAAGTCATGGTTCTAACATATATAAGGCATCCTTTCTTGATGACTCAAGGAAATCTTTGGGGCAACCCGTTTGTCTAGGAAGCAAGACAACGCAGCACAACACAGATTCGAATCCCGATCCCACGCTTAGAAACAACTCGTTGGTAGTAAGCATGTTATAAAAGAACAATTATAAAGCTTGTGAAAGGCTGGCTTAAAAGTAAAACCAGAAAAGTGGGATATGGCTCTGGATCCTGTCAAGTACCTGGGATTTAAAGTGGGGAAATGCATTGTTCAATTCCAATCTATGAAGGTGGAAGATATACAGATCATTCCTACTCCCCAAAACAAGATGGGTATTGGGTACTTTCTAGGGCTTGCATCATACTACTGGATATTTAGTCTAATGTGTTCAACATTGGCCATCCTACCCATTAATCAACCTAAAATGAGTGAAGTAATTTCGAATGTAGTGGACCAGTGCTATGGAGGAGGCTTTTCAACAATCGAAGTGTTCCCTATGCCATGCCCCACTCCTAGTTCTGCCTGCCGTTAAAGAACAAGTAATTTCACAATCAACAATCTCAAGAACAACATTGAGTGGCCATGGGATATGAGCGCTTATCCATCCAGTGAGCCACTGAAAAGCTAGTACTCTACCTAACAGGATGGAAATTAATTTTAGCCATGCACCACACCTCTCAGACTTGGTTTGTCTGCTTGAAGTACACAAACTCCAGGGTCATGTGGTTGTTTCTGACACTTCAAACATTCAGCCAATACCCGAAGGAAATGGTTGACGATGGGGGTTGCCAAGGGGACCTGTTGTTGCCATATGCAAGGTCTGGGATGTTATGGGAAGGATCCTCATCATATGTGAGAGGCAGAACATCACCACATGGACAATCTAATAGGATCTAGCTCTTTATAAAATTCCTCTGATGAAGTTATCTAAGGTTGCAGTACACCAGGATTCTCTGGCCATATTTTTCAAGCCTCTCGTTAGAATTACATTGGTTAATATGCCTGTACAGTTTACCAAATGTGAGTCCCAGGAGCCGCTGCAATGAAATCTGTGGTGGGGTCAGTACCAGCTCTGCCAACTCGATGTGGAGCTCCTGAGTGTCTGCACATGCACAAGACCTGGATAGGATCCAATATGGCAGACTTACCCCCATGTAAACTTAGTCCCCAAGAGGCAGGAAAGCTACATGACTCCATCAAACTCCTCTGATACAGAACAGATATTTGAACTTGACCAATCAAGCAGAATACTCACATGTGCAAATCCTCTCTAGGAGCCTGGTCCTTGGGGCAGGACTACACAAACACATCATATCACAATCCATAAACCCCATAGACAGCAAATAAGTGATAGATACAGGAGAACAACTATTCTTCATGCATCACTTAGCAAGGTCATCATGGTTCCACATATCCTGCAAAATCAAATGCATGATCAATGCATCCATCAGCCATTCCAGGCCTTCTAAAAGGACTTCTAGAACAAGTGTATTAACAAACATCCCATCCCGTATTATTTGTACACACGCTAGAACACATTTAAGAGGTGCACTGGAAGCTCCTCTTGAATGGGGCAGGGCGAAATAATAAAATTCTGTTCCGCCCACCGTGGAAGCGAAATCTGAAAGATTTTGATCCGTTTCACTGAAATCGCTGTTCTGCCACCCCTGCGTATAACAAAGTGTGGTGCAAAGTTGCTCGTGTCACCTTCAACCCTGGAACAAAGCATGCAAAGTTTCTCGTGCACCTACACGAACATAGCATGAATCAAAAAGGGCAGCACAAAGTTTCTCGTTCCACTGCATCAACCTAGTATGACTCGAAAAGAGCTACGCAAAGTTTCTCATTCCACTGCATTAACCTAGTATGAATCAAAAAGAGTGGCACAATGTTTCTCCTGCCACAGTGCGAACCTACCACAAATCAAACAGAGTGGCTGTGTGACTTTTCTCCTGCCTCTTCGCAAACCTAGTACGGTTTGAAAGTAATTTGCGAAGTTTCTTGTGCCACCGCGTGAACCTATCACGAATTGAAAAGTGTGGATTGAAATTTCTCTTGCCACAATGCTAAACTAGTACAGGTCTAAATTGAGCCTGTTCACTGTGCAAAACTAGCACAGATCCAGCGAAAAGTTTCTCGTGCCGCTGCGTTAAACTACCACGGATCGAAAAAGACCCACCTGAAATTTCTTGTGCCACTGTACAAAACTAGTACGGATAAAAAAAACGACCTGTACAAAGTTTTTCATGTTGCAAACCTAGCATGGATCGATAAAAGACTGGCAGGAAATTTCTCGTGTTGCTGTGCGAACTGCTCACAAATCAAAAACCATGTGAAGTTTTGTGTGTTGCTGCACAACACTAGCAGGGATTGAAAAAAAGATCTGTGTGAAATTTCTCGTGCTACACAAAACTAACATGAAACGAAACACCACGCTGTGTGAGAAACTGCATAAAACCAGGTGAAATTTCAGTGGCAGCAGGAAAGTAATGCGGATTTCTCCAAACCAATGGAAGTGGAATCCAGTGTGGATTCCGCACTATTCGATTCATCGACTTCAGTGAGAAGTCTCTTTGAGACACAGGTACAGTACCAGACAGAAGGTGAGTCGGCCACAAGCCTATTTGTTGTCAGGGAGAAGTGGGAGTCAGCACACGCGTTGTGAGAAATGTAGAGGAAGCTAGATGTTAAGTTTAAGGTTTGGGAGTCAAAATATACACAGGTGGAGCCGCTCGTGGGTTTCATAAGTCTTTACTGGGTTCAGTCTCAGGGCAAGTACATAAGGGCAGAAAGGTAAGTAACATAGGCAAGGGGAGGACATCCACTGGCCTCCTCTTCCATTCAGTGCCAGGTCCCAACTGATTTTCTTAGAACCCTCATGCGCAGTGGAACACTCATGCAAGGTCCTGTCCAAACATTCCACAACACACTCAGTACAGGACCAACACATACTCACAGAATGGAGAGGGGCAGATCAAAACCTAACACCAGACAACATTGAACTGGAGGGCCAGAGGTCGGGTCTAGAATCGGACTCCTAAGCATGAGTGAACATTGTCACTGTAAGGTGAAGCAAGATGAGACTGGGTGGTAATAGGTTTCAGACCATAACAAAGAGAGGTGAGTCAGAACCGCAGCAAGTATTAAGACGCTATTGGGAGAATATGTGGACTCTGCTCCTAAAGAACTTAGAATTATAGCACAAGAGCAATGCGCCTCGCCCAGTGGTCACTCCGGAAGTCTACTTAACCACCAAGACAGCAAACTCAAGGGCTGTACCCTGTGGATTCTGAAGGGGACGAGGGCTAATTATAAAGTACTTTTAGAGAGAAGGGGGCAGGAAAGAGCCCAGGAGAGAAAGCTTCTAGTGCCCTATTCTCAGTGGAGGATACTGTGCAGTTGGGCCGCCTTACCAACTACTTGTAAAATTACCTTATTACCTTATTAAAGATAACTTAATGCTGTGGTCGGTGGTGTTTACAAGGGGCTTTGTCACAAGCCTTAACAAAGTGTGCTTCATAACCTAAATACACCACTTTGCACCCCACACTTGCTGCCATGATCCTGTCCACTACTCGGGGGCAGTCTAAAATTCCAAGCTCACAAGGTTTCAAGCTATGAATATTCATGACACGGAATGATCGAATTTGCTGTCAAACCATTCACAGAGGCCACCCCAATCACTGCACAAAAGCTATAAGCCTGCGAGCGGTGACATCATGAATCTGAATGTCCACCCGCCAGCATGAAGAAACTCAGAAACCCTTCCTTACTGTCCTACTACATTGCCGCATCTGCACAATTGGCACTGCCACAACCATGCACTACACAGCAACACAATATTTGTCACTATTCAAAAGACATACAGCCCAAATCCTTGCTTGCACCGCAAATATTACACGTTCAGCACCGTCATCCTAACTAACCTATACTGCTCAGGACTACTAGCGCCAATGGCTGTTCTGAACCCCAAGCACCCCTTGCCAGGAGCAAAGAGGCGACTACCCTAGACACACACTACAGCCTGCAAGCTAGCACCACGAATCACCAAGATGCTTCTGAAGAGAAAGCTGACGGCCCCATCACCACCGAGACAGAAAAACACACAAGAAATGCGCACAGCACACCAGTATCAGACATGTGTCCATCTGGATATCCAAACATAGTGTGATTCTGGGAGCAGTCCGTTCCCTCTGGAAGCGCATTGCAGCCGGCATAATGCCATCATTAATAAGATATGATATGATTGGTTATTTGGTTACATGGCCACCCTCTGATCCCGGGCCCAGGTCCCTTCTCCACCAGTCACACACACACCTGCACTGCCTGCCTGGCATCCCCCACACTTTGGGACTGTTTCTGTAGCCCTTCAGTCCCACCACCAGCACTTGACACCTGCTGGCCGTACTTTTACTTATTGTTATTATTCTATTCCCATGTACTGCACTATCCCTTTCCCCCTCCCCCGCACTTTCCCACTTCCCCATGCACTTGCGCAACCTGAACGACACCTGGCCTAGTAGGATCGTTGTCTGTCCTCCCTTTGTTCCCCCTCCCTTGCCTCGTCCCACCTTAAAACACTTGTGTATAGGCACGTTATAAATGTCATATCATATCATATAATGCGCTTAATACCCAGAGGTTTCTAAACGCGGACCTGGGAATCGAACCTGTGTTGCTCTGTGTCGTCGGCCTTCCAAGGCGAGCAAGTTGTACCTAATCTATCCTCCTATTAGGTGCTATTTTAAAAACCTGGAATATGCACATAAATTAAAACGAGCATGAATCACTGCTGAACAAACAAAGCCGCACACATTTTCTTTAAATAAAACATGGTGGTCTCTTCATGGTTTCTATACGTGCTTTACCATGTTTGATGGTAGATGCTGAAATGGTTTTCATTTGCTATGCTGTCTATATCATGGGAAGCAAGTACATGGCGGCAAATGGGTTTGACTGTCCCCGCTGTTCGTTTTCAGCAGTGGCAGGAACCTCACTTTGCCCCCACTGAATATCCTAAAGGAGACAGCGCGCAGTGACGCTCTCGCCAGAAATACGATTGCCCATTAAGGGCCTAATTCACAGAGAGGATTGCGCCATTACAAACTGCTTTTGTGAATCAGGCGCTAAGACATTACAGGAGCGGCATTGCCGGCAAAGCAGTGATATTGACCGGTGTCAGACGTCTGATGATGACGTCTTCGAATGATGAAATGGTGAGTCCTGACGCACAGAGCTGGAGTGAATATTGCTGAGATCTCATGTGTTCAGTACCGCCTTAAAATCCTGTGCTTTTAGTAATTTTTCCTGTAAATTGTGCTGTAAAAGGTGTCATTTATATCCATTATTTAAAATGGTGGGGAGGGCCCGGGACCCGCAAGTTCCGCTTGTTTTCGCGCCTTTTTGGGACTCCTCAAAGCGAAGCACGCGCCTGCTCTGATGTGCAATATCCAGCTTTCCGTGTCAAATGTTTCGGAGTTTGCTGCCATTTCAATTTACAAGAAATATAAAACGATTGCGGGAACATTAAAATAAAAACAACGCAAGAGGGATTGCCTCATCGCAGGAAGCCATGTACACGTGGCTGCCACTGAGCTAGCAAGCTCGTCTTTCCAGACTTTTCCAGAATGTAATAAGTGTATGGAGAGAACTGTTCAAGGAGGGTACCTATGTGAAGTAAACAATGGCCGTGGCTCCTGGCTAATGTTCTGAAAGTGATGTAATCTGTATCGTTATTTGAGATGAAGGCTTCTCACAACACGATTGAAACCGCCCGCTCCTGCTTTTCAAAAGAAAAGCATATCTTGGCATGTTTCGAGGTACTGGCACTCTCTCCTTTAATCTCCTAACCTGCCAACCAACCAATCAGAACTGCTGAAGGAAATTTGCCACCCTACGGCAAGAGTCATGTTGCCACCAGGGGTGGACTGGGAACCAAAAGGGGCCCTGGAAATAAATGTTCAAAGTGGCCGCATATTACACATTTTCAGCAAGCCCACACCTTTTCCTATGGAATGTTATGACAATAAGCCCTGAGGCGGTGGGACAATACCGCCCAAAGTAATGCCCCCGGTGCCCATAGTTATAGGCACGAGCGTAGCGGGGGCCTTAACGAAGGCCCCGGGAGCATTACCGCGGGCAGTATTCGACCACCGTCTCAGGGCTTATTGCCATTAGTACCCCGGCCCGTTAGACCGGGGTACTAATAAGATTTTTTTCTGTTCCAAAACGCTGTAGCGTTTCGGAACAGAAAATAAAAGTAAAGTCACATAAAATGGCCGCCAGGAAAAGAAAAACGGACTTATTCTGTCTCGCAGAGTCACTCACAGAATCACCTTCCATGGTAGGTGGGCTGCAGAATACCTTGCCATAATCAAGTCGAGTACTGAGAGTCTTCCTGTGTGAGGTAGACCTTCATCTGTGTGAGTGAAGGAACAGCTCATGTGCCTGGACCTTCTACCAGAATGTTTGGAGGAAGGCAAAAAGGCAGGTAGGCATGCTAGATACATGTAGCCAGGCAGGAAAAGTAGGCAGGGGGTGTGCACCCATCCAAATAGGCAAGGAGGCCATTGGTCAGGTGTGCAGATGGACCATCTTCTGAAAGCATAGCACAGCTTGCAGAGCAAAGATGAAAACGCAGAGTAGTGCAAGGAAAATAACACGAGAGACATGACAATGAATTATTGGAACACATGTTTTTCAAACCCACTGAGACCAATGAGAAGGGGTGTTGGCAAAGGTAGTGACAAAACATGGATAGACATCCAATTAGCGAAAGAATAGGCGCTAGTACAAAAACAATGCGTTTAGTAAATAAAAACAGGCACTAGGTCCCAGACGTGAAAAGCAGGGTATGCACAGGCGGCCATTTAAAGCAGGTCAGCTGGACAGAACCGCTATAAGTACATTTATTCTTGCTTTGCAGGCTTTTTGGGGTTTAACCAGGAGTCTGGGCGTTTTCATTATTGAGCTGGGGTTTAGTCGGAAAGTGGTATCAAGGGGATCGAACAATGGGACTTTAACGTTAGTTGTGCTGTTACTCTGTTGCTCATTTCATTTGCACCTTGTGACTTGTAATAATTGATTTTAGTGCGCCGCTTTTCTTTTAATATTTCTGCAAATTCTACTTTCGATAGGCTTTTAACTATTGTAATTGTTGCTACAAACCTTCAGAACTGATAGATATCTCCTCTTTTTATTGACTTTCAGCTGCTTTGTTTCCATGCGATTTGAATCAGAGAAGAAATCTCTGCACGCACGCTACGTTATAGACACAGAACTACAACTCCCTATTGCGTTATAGTTTTTGACACACATTTGAATACAAACCCGCATGAACGCGCCGGCACGGACGGGCATAGCCAGGCTGTGCCAGTCCATGATTTGATAAATACAAAACGGTCCCTGGATTAAAGGATGAGGTAAGTACACCTTTAGTTGGATTGATGGAAGACTTGCAAGTCAGTAATACTTGTCCCATTCTTAAGAAGACTAAGGCGCATTGCATAGACAAATTGTCTTCAGCTGAGGAAGTAGTACCGTGCAACAGAGTAGCAGCTTTGTTGGACTATGAGAAAAAACTAAGAGACCCTTCTCAGCTAGAGAAGACTCAGTTAAAACAGGAAAAATACTGTGCTTAATGAATTTAGCACTCCTAATAAGATTTATAAGATTGAAAGAGAGGTTAGGGTTAGTAAGCCGCTTTGCTTTTTATTATTAAATACAAGATCTATGGTGAAAAATTAAGTTGAAATAGCAGACTACATTCAGGAAAATAATTTGGATATTTGTGCTTTGACAGAAACCTGGCTACATGAGGCATCTGGGCGATCGGTGGCATTGGCCATACCTATAGGTTACACTGCTCTATGTACTAATAGGGTTCATAAAATTGGAGTAGGGGTGGCGATTATCTACAAAAACTTGCTAGAAATTTGGAAATATGATGTACAAGGTATTGAGGGATGTGAAACTTTGTGTGTCAAAATTAGGACAGACCGGGGGCGTGGCCAGCATGCGAGCAGCAAGGACATGAGTCCCGTTCAGCTCCCTCTGGCCGCCCGCGATATCCTGTTTAAATATCCTTTGGACGGACCGAACCGGCCTGGAAAGACACCCGAGCTGACCTAAAGCGTTATAGCACCCCTGGAAGAAATCCTGACTCCCGGACGAAATCCGCTCAGCATCTACTTCGACAAACCCAGAGGCCCCCTGGGTACGAGGAAATGCCCGCCAAAATGGCCGCCGCGGCCAACGAATGAGGAGGACACGGGCCGCCGAAGCACTACGAGGAGGGGAGGAGGGACCCAGAGCCAGCTCCTCCGTGCGGGCCTGCGGAACACAAGCATGCACTGACCCGGAGGGACCCTAGATTGCCAACTGGACCTCCGCATTGCCGGAGACACACGCACGACTGTGTCGAGGGGTGCGACAAGTGCTGGTGCCCCAGACACATCCTGTTGCACCGCAACCTTGTAAGGTGCTTCCCCACCATGCGAGACGAGCAGGGGGCACCATGGGCAAAGATAAAACAAAACGGGGTACCACACAAAGCACCATGGACCAATACGCCACTAGCACCCCCACCACTGCAATGGAGGTGGAACCACCAACGGCCTCCCCGCCTGAGGCTGGAGACCTGACGTCAAAGGACGTGATGGCCGCCATCGCTACTTCTCGCTCCTCAATGGAGAAAAAAATGAACGGCATCTCAGCAGAGGTCTCGTTCCTCCGACACAACCTCCAAAAGCTGTCCTCTTGCACAGGGAAAGTAGAACAGAGAGTCTGGAACGTGGAGGATGATCTTGGCGGGGTCCACCTGCAACTATCACAGGCAATGACACGTCTAAAATCTCTGGAGGCACGAGTGGAGGAGGGAGAGGGCAGATCACGCCGTAACAATATTCGCATTTTGGGACTGCCGGAAGGAGCAGAAGGTCCCAGTATGGAGCTCTTCCTCGAGCAATTGCTAGCGGACCTGGCGGCACCGAAATCCTTCTCCAATTTCTTTTCAATAGAGAGAGCCCACCGAGTACCATCAGGGCGTCCAATACCTGGGGCCCCCCCGAGGACCGTCATCGCAAAGCTATTGAACTACCGAGACAGAGACGCGATACTGCAGATGGCCCGATCCGGAGGCCCGACTACATACAACGGCTCCCAAATCGCGTTCTTCCCGGACTACACCCGGGAAGTGCAAAAAGCCAGGCAATCCTTTGAACATCTAAAGAGGAAACTGCACTCTATGAACGTCAAATATGGACTGCTTTTCCCGGCACAACTCAAGATCCAGCATAACGGCACCACAGTGCACTTTACGGACCCAAAAGAAGCCTGGAAATGGGCCGAGACACACACCGCCGGGAATTGGGATTCAGGGATCCCGGACCCTGGGGGCAGGCCCCCACTCCCGGGAGACAGAGGGCGACGAGGGTGGCTCCCCCCTCGACCGGAACCGAATGGTCCGGCTCAAGGAATAGAAAATTGATGCATTAAACCAGGTAGGACAACTGATGTACACCCAGCAACACTACACCAGGGCACGCGCCAGACACGCATGCAAGGATACTGTGAAATCCTGTTCACACTTGGCCGTAAATCCGTCAAAGGGACATGATGTAAGCAGCGGGCCCCTAAGAGCCACCACCTACGATCCCGAACTCCGTGTGGATTGTGAACAATTTGGGTGGTGTGGCAGAACGAGTAGAGAAAAGAACATTAGGTAATAGTTATTAGTTAATGAGTTGGCTACCCCTTTGACAGTATGTTGAATTTGTTATACTGGGCGACAGATGCTTCAAGTTGGGTGTAGTATGGGGTGGTGGGTTCAAAGTTGTAATGTTAAACAGCGCACCAGTTCCAACACACGCATGGCAACAGCTTCCTTACTAATAAGCCACGCAAAACACAGGAGTACATATGTCCCGGCAGATAACCACCTTACGCACGACCATGACCAATCCCTGAACGGGACGCTGTATCATGCAACATCTCTAGACACCCAACACAGCGTCACTATAGTCATACAGCTCAAATGGCAGGGACCTCGCTGGTACAAAGTGCACACTATTTAAACGCTCGAACTATAGATTGGCATTACACGCCGGTTTCACGATGGGATTGCGAGGGGTATTAATCCTAGTACACAAAATACTTCCATATATACCCATCACTGTTACACAGAACACGGGAGGAAGATTCGTACACACAACAGGAACCCTCTGGGAACGCACTATATCCATGACTGCTGTATATGCACCACCCAATCTGCTAACCTCTCTGACCAATGACATTACGCCCCTACTTGCTACCAACTCTGCAGATCTCACACTATTTGGGGGAGACTTCAATGAAGTTATGAATATAGACATTGATAGAACACATGTAAGGTCCAGAAACCCAGAAACGCGCACTAAACTCGCCACATTCACTAATGCTCTGGGGCTGCAAGACGTATGGAGATCATTGCATCCCAACGAAAGAGAATACTCGTATCACTCTGGAGCACATGCCTCACTGTCCCGGTTAGATTATTTCTTCCTACCATTAAGCAATATACATGAAGCACGTGAGGCACACCTACTCCCCAGAGGCATATCGGATCACTCTCCACTCACAATAACGATTAATACCAACAGATCAACTCCCCCACCCAGTTGGAGATTAAATGGTTACTACATAGGATTCCCAGAACTGGTAGAACATATTCAAAAGGTCACCGAATCATACTTTGAATTGAATATTGGGTCTGTAGACAGCCCGGTAACACTATAGGAGGCTCTAAAGACGGTATTAAGAGGTGAGATCATAGCCTGGACCTCAGCCCACAAAAAGAAACATCTAGAAGCAATACACGAAGCCGAAACAAAGGTACAGAATGCTGAAGTTGAGCATATAACCCACGACCAACCCGCGACGCACCGTACGCTACAATTAGTGCAAAAACAGCTGCAACACATAACTTTAGATAACGCTAAACAAGCACACGCAGCGATGCGAGCAAGGGTATACGAGACAGGGGACAAGGCCGGGAAAATACTAGCATGGCTAGAACGTAGGGAGCTGGGCCTTACCCAAGTCAGGAAACTGATGACGGAAGGACCAGATCCACTGGTAACATACCAGGACATAGCCGAGGGGTTCGCAAAGTACTTTACAGAACTGTACAGAGCACCATCCTCACCGCTATCGACTGACATTCTGGATGAAATCACTCTCACTATTTTAAATGTGCGACAGCTCAACATATTAGAACAAGAAATCACCGAGGAAGAAATAACCCAGGCAATGTCAGAACTCCAATCAGGGAAAACCGCAGGTCCAAATGGCTTCCCTGTCGAAATATGGAAGAAAGTTGGCGCGAATGTAATCTCCCCGCACCTGCTATGCCTTTTTCAACACTCACATTCACTGGGTTGCCTCCCCCCAAACCTTAGAAAAGCCACGATAATAGTTTTACCAAAAGCGGATAAGCCACCTGACAAGTGCAGCTCCTACAGACCCATCTCCCTAATAAACTGTGAGGCCAAGATACTTGCAAAGGTACTGGCCAACCGATTACAGCAAGTTATACACACACTGGTACACCCAGACAAGTGCGGGTTCATGCCGGAGAGATCCACTAGACAGAATATATACAGATTACATACGGCACTGGAAAAAGTACCTGGGCTGCAGAGCCCCCTGGCCTTGCTTGCCATAGACTTTGAAAAGGATTTTGACTCTGTTCATTGGGAAGCAATTTGGGCGATTATGCAACGAATGGGCATAGGACCGTACTTCATGAGCTGGGTCAACCTGCTATATCACCTTCCTGAAGCGGTAACCAAGGTAAACGGGCATGCCTCAAATCCTTTCCGGCTGGGTAAGGGCACAAGCTTTGATATTCGCATTAGCGATCAAACCTTTAGAAATCCTACTAAGATCCACACAAACATGGAGTGGATTCAGATGGGCAGAAGACTGGGAGGACAAGGTGTCCTTATACGCAGATGACCTATTATTATACCTACAGGACCCACGTGACTCTTGCCCTATTGTGACGCAGTTGCTAAAAAGATACTGCAGGTTCAGCGGCCTGCGTGTCAACTGGTCTAAATCCATACTGTTCCCAGTGAGGCAGATAGACAACGCAGTACCAGACGAATGCCCATACCGCATAGAAAGGGAGCAATTTAGATACCTAGGCATACAAATTACACATAAATTGACAGACTATGTGCCCAAGAACTTACTCTTATAACGTTGAAGATCAAAGATGACGTCCAACATTGGATGTCCTTACCACTTACACTATTAGGACGAGCTGCACTTTTCAAAATGATGGCCCTCCCCCGCTTTCTTTATATATTGCAAAATGCTCCACTGCCTGTTGCGACCAGTGAGTTTCATAGAATAGATCAAATACTCAGGAAATTGCTATGGAAAGGGGGATGCCCACGTCTGGCACTCACAACCCTACAAAGATCCATATGGGAAGGCGGAATCGGACTTCCCAGTCTGCAAACATATTACTGGGCCAGTCAAATGGCAATAATAAATGATAAACTACACGGGGACACCACACTACCGCACAACAGAATGCCGGATTCCAACCCACAAGAAAGACCCATCATGAAATACCTCTATTGCCAAAAAGACCGGGCTGCAGCCCCATCCATGCAGACACATATAACTCTAATATGGTCAGATACTCATAAATACTTAGGCTGGGATGGGAAGCTAAGCCCAGAACAACCACTGTGGAATAATAAACACCTCCCGGAAGTGAACAAACTCCCTAAATGGCGCTCCTGGTCCCAACTAGGCATTACGAATATTGGGGACGTAGTGAGAGAAAACGAAATAATACCATTCAAAGTTTTAGCCACCACTTTTACGCTTCCCCCCAATGAACAATACCACTATATGCAACTTAAACATGCTCTACAGGTCCATCTCCCCGATATGATAGACATGCTAGACCACTCCCCGCTGAAACGCAACCTGTTCCCAGAAATGATTAGACACAAAATCACGTCTACCTTATATAGTGCCATAACTTCCTTCGCCACGAAAGAACTATCAGGTTTGAAGGCCAAATGGGAGAGGGATGTGGGCGCCATACTTCCTGAGGACTGGGTGGCTGCATTAATGTTCCCCAGAGAGGTGGCTATCTCCTCCAGGTTCAGGTTAATACAACTGAAGGTACTGCACAGAATTTATTACCAGAGGGTAGCACTATTCAACTGGGGAAAAACCACCGACCCGCACTGCCTGAGATGTAAAAGGGAGGAAGGCTCCTACTATCACATACTGTGGGAATGTGCCGTCATCCAACGATACTGGCAGCAATGCTGCAGCGAACTGCCAAGGGTAATGGGCAAAATAATTCACATGAGCCCCAAACAACTACTGTTGGGAATAGAAGAGGATATCGAGCTAACACGTTCTAAAAAAGCGTTTCTATCTACCACCTCTGCAATACTGAAAAGAAATATAGCGCAACTCTGGGGCTCTGCAGCAACACCAACTTATGAGCAATGGTTAACAGATGTGGACATTTGTATTGCGATGGAAAAAAGACTGTATACAGCCCGGGGAGGTCCTGAGAAAGCTCAGAAAATATGGCAAAAATGGGAAGATGCACACTGAACAGTAACCTGTATGGACAGACTGGGCTAAAACCCAAGGACTCGTAAGGGAACCAGTTTGCGCAATATTACTGTGGTTAAATGTCCGGTTGTACCAAGCTCCTCTATATGTGGAACAAGATGTGGAACTACGAATGGGCGGGAAAGGGAAATATTGGTTACCCCGTTGTTCGGGGCTGTATGTTTTCTTTGTGTTTAAAAAACAATAAAATGTTATATTAAAAAAAATAAAAAAATTAGGACAGACCTTAATACCACACTTAATTTTCTGCTGTTATATCGCCCTCTGGATAACATGCTTGACTTTTTAGTACAGCTCAATAGCCTGATTCACATGCAGGTAAAGGCACAGGGCAAATGGACCATAATGGGAGACCTGAATCTCCAGAAAGACAACCCAAAAGATACAATTGTCAGGGAACTAGATAGATTTACGAAGACTCTGGGCTTTACACATCATATTCCAGTACCCACGCATGCCAAGAGACACATATGAGATTGGGTCTTTTCAATTAATTTGAAAATCAGTACCCCAAATATATCGGAATGTCTATGGTCGGATCACACCTTTATTGAATTCAGAGCAGACATCGTAGCTAAAAAAAAACTTGAGGCCACCAAACATAAGTGGATTACCTCTAGAAATGTGAAGAGGGTGACACAGGAAGCCATGAGGGAGTGGATTACTCCCACATCTCAAGAAGAGGTATTACCCACAGTGAACGTGGTAGAATTGACTGACTCCCTTCTAAACTCACTAGCTGAGGTGACGAATCACACAAAGAATACCTGGTGTATGGAGGACCTCAAACAATTGAGAACTTTAAAGAGAAGAGCTTTTTTATAAATGGAAACATTCTAAAACAGAAAAGAATAAACTAACATATTTGGGTGCTGCTATTATTCTCCTCCCTTGCCTCGTCGTGCCTTGAAACACTTGTGCATAGGTGCGTTATAAATGCCTTATCATATCATATCATATTACCTTCAAAAGGGCAGTTATGAATGCCAATAGGCAATCCTATGAGGTACACATTCAGGAAGCTCAATATAACACCGAATAAATCTTTACTATTTTAAGGGAACTGGAAAAGCCAGACGTTATCCATCAAGTAGAACCGGATACAAATCAGGAGTGGTGTACACGAATACAAAAAGCTATGTTTGATAAGACTACGTAAATAAAAGAAGGCATAGAAAATAACAGGAAAACAGGTCCCGCAGATCCTCCTGAATTTGCGCAAATTATTAATAAGTCCTAAACAATACCGGAGTTTAGTTTCAAGAATATATCTGAGGACGAATTTAGGGTCATTCTCACCAAGTTGAAGCCGTCCACTTGCAAACGCGACCAATTCCCAGCCAAAGCCAATAAAGCATGTCCGGAACTGCTCATTGGCTCTCTAACCAAGATTGTCAATACATCATTCAAAGAGGGTAATGTCCTTACTAGGCTAAAGGGTGTTTGGATTACCTCTCTTCTAAAAAAAATCTGACCGAGATCCTTGAGAGGCAAAAAACTATCCCCAATTACTAACTCCCCATTTATCCTAAAAATTATGGATAGAGTAGCATATGAACAGTTGGTGGCCTATATTAAGGAATACCCAATTTTGAACAATGGCCAATCAGGCTTCCATCCCGGTTACAGTACAGAGTCAGCCCTCCTAAAACGCAAATCAAATATGATGTAAAAAATCAACGAAGGATCCACCATGTTACTGTTGTCCCTGGACCTTTCATCAGCATTTGACTTGGTGGAAAATCAGCTTCTCTTGGAGAGGTTGGAGAATAGAGCCAATTTTAATGACACTGCAACAAACTGGATGCAGTCTTTTTTAGGTTCAAGGACAATGCATGTATGCAGTAAACAAGAGGAGGCAGACCCAGTAGCAATGATTTATGGTATACCGTAGGGAGCAGCACTGTTCCCAATCTTATATAACCTATTCACGGTTCCTTTTTTCGATGCTCTAGAAAAAAAGGATATTTGTTTTTTTAATTATGCTGACGATTCTCAGTGTCTTATTACACTTACAGGGAATTATGAGCTGGACGCGATCATGGTGGCAGAAATATATGATTTAATTCGTGATTGGATGGATGCTAATGCCATGACCCTCAATCATGGGAAAACAGAGCTTATGCTGGTCAGCTCTAAACCCAGACTGAGCAAACTGGCAGCAGAATACCAATCATTTCGTATTGCAGACTATAACATTCAGGTTAAGGAAAAAAATCACATTTTGGGAATTACATTCAACCAATCCCTGAGTATGTCAGCTCATGTAAATAACTTGGTGACATAATCGGCCTATTACATTAGGCTTCTTGCACACATACAACCATTTCTGTCACAAGCTGTGTGTGAAACCATTGCTAGAGCCATTATATCCGCAAAAATAGATTATTGCGGATCACTCCTTATTGGAGTAAATAAGGCTATATTAAAAAAAACTTCAAGTAGTGCAGAATAGCGTAATAGGAGCTATTATGTGCCTACATAAATATGCACATGTGTCTGAGGCGAGAAGAAAACTACACTGGTTGCCAGTTGAGGAAAGAGTAGAGTTTAGACTTCTCACCATTATGTACTAGGCACTCTCTGGTGATGCGCCATCTTAACTTGCTAATAGACTAAAAATTAATCAGGCGTTGTGTTAACTTCACTCTAATGGAGATAGGAACTTACAGGTTCCTAAAAACTTGCTTGAATTAGTGAGAAAGGGTGCGTTCTGGTCGAGTGCCCCATCAAATGGAATGCTTTACCACCTCCTGTAAGAAATTGCAGGACAATCAAAGTGTTTAAAAACAAACTCAAGACTCACATCCCCAGTTTTGGAAGTGCTTGGTTCATGACCTGCACCCGTATGCCACTGGGCCAAATCGGTTGCGCAAAATAAATAATGTATTAATAATAATAATAATAATAATAATAATAATAATAATAATAATAATAATAATAATAATAATAATGCAGTGTGGATCAGCAGTGTTGATGGCTTGTGGGTGGAAGACGCTGACAAAGTGCAGATGATGTCAGATTGGCAGCATTGGAATGCTTGGTCTCCTCAAGTGTGGAAATGCACAAACTTGCCTTTAGAGGAGAGTGGGCTGAACTGACTGAACACCACGTCGTGGTAGTGCAGTGTATACGGTTTTAGGCCCAATAAAGCTGTTATCCAGCCAGGTGGTGTTGAGTCGGGGAGTGCTAGAGGTGTGGAATCAGAAATATACAATATTACGGCTGTTACACCAAGCAAAGGAAAAGACACCAACACGGGCTTGTACAGATTCCCAGAATCTTTATTACAAAACTGAACAGTATTCAACAAAGTACACAAATAGCTATTTGGCTGTCAATACATCACAGAGACCACCAGCAGGGTTCAATGTGAGCAGTGAGCAGAATTTCCTAGCTGGACATCAGTGTATTTATACAGTTTGTTATAATGATGTCCAGCCTCTTACAAGTTAATTATACACTGGGCTAGGGTCTCGCTAGGTTCATTTCCTAATTTACATATCTCATGCATGCGGTTTACTTTTAAATACATTTACTAACAGACATTATTATTCTCTAATTTAACGTTACACTCTTTACATATTGCTTTAATGCAAATCAAACAAATGTTTTGCATGTCGTATTTGGATTGCATTATTGTTCTTGTATACTTGTAGGTTAATATCGCCGATTCAAGTAATCCCCTGATCCCGAGGTCAACAAAGGACAAGGTCTACATGACCCTAACATGTAGCCTGCAGGCAGGTTGGACATTAACTCTCCTACAGAGGTTGAAGAGGTTAAAGCAAGAACAAGAGAACACAGGTCGGCCATTTTAGGCCACAGGGTGACTTTGCACGATAAACTAAAATGGTGGTTTTTAACCTAAAATGAAGGCTTGATTCACTTAAGGTCACGACCTTGCAATACGGATTTCCTCGCAAAGCGACTGGGCATAGGCCAACATATACAATGAGGACGAAACAATATTATATTAGTTCTAACAGAGGGATCAGTGGGTCTTAGATATGGAGACAGCAGAGCTCCATGTCAGCATCAAGTGAATCTCAGAGATTTGTGGGGCAGTCGAGTGTCAACATCGAAATGACTCGGTTGCTGGAACCCTCTCCAGTGTATACAGGGGCACATAAAGTTAATTATTCTGTGTTTCAAAGCCACACTAGGCCATGTCCAGTCAGCAAATTACCCCATATTGTCCTCAGGGATGATTAAGGGAAACAGCTTGCCCTTTATTGGTGTTCTCTGTATTCACCTGCCTGTTAGAGGGCTTCACAGCAGACTGCACGACCATCAGTGTTCCAGATGAAATCCTTATAATTCAAATGACCTAAGATAATTAATCTAAAGGCAAGGTCTCCCACACTTATATAGACAATCTTCTACAGCAGATTGGCTCCCTTCAGTAGGAAGATCAGTCCAGGGCGCCATTTCAGAATTTTTTGTCTGGTGATGTCATATCCAGAATGCTTTGCCTGCTGGAAGTGGAGCGGCAGTAGCAGGCATTTTGGGCGCACTGGTACAATCCAAGACCGTGGGACCCTTCTGTAGAATGATTCTTCCCTCTTAGCTCCTATAACCACACCGCCTTATTCTGTCTACCTCGATCAAAGAGATTCTGTTAATTATCCCACTGGTGCAAACTGATGTGGCCTAACAGAGCCTGGCCTTTGACACATTGAACTGCTCCCTGCCCACTGGGTGCAGATCCTGTATTCGTGAAAGGTGACACACCTTTTCCAGGGAAGACAAAGGCTATTACTGGGGCTAAGCCCTAAATGGTTTGTTTTCATTGAGACTTAGTCCCACACAGGGAATTCAAGGGAGGCTACGACAAGGTGGGTGACTAGAAATCAATCTGACAATATAGTAACACAAACACTTTGTGCCAATATGACAGTGGCATCCCGGATACCACCATGTCATCTGCCGCCAGATCCTGGGGTTCACATTTATATAATTGAATCTGTTTGCAGGGTTGTCCACAGTTAAAGACTGATCCTGGTCGCTGGGCTTTTACTCTTAACAGCTAGTGGCAGGAATGCACATGTCACCTAGCGACTGTCATGTTGCCAAACCATGAGGCAGCTGCTGAGAGGCAGCCTCAGTAGACAGACTCAGAAGACAGCCTCCGAAGAGTTGCTGTGTGTGTCCATGCTTTAAGCATTGGGCCTTTTGAAAAGGGGGACCGATTAGTAGATCTCATTTCCAGAGAAAAGCTACCCACCTAATTTGATTACCAAAAAAAACAAACAAATGTCAGGCTATTACACCCTCACAGATGGCATTATTTTACATTATGTTATTGTAGCTATTAGACCTTTATGGGAGGTGGCCAGGTCGGGTAACAGCCCACCAGCCCAAGCTTTGGTAGGCCTGAGAGAAACAAGGGCCCCAACATGGGCTCAGGGTCATTATTGGCCCTGTATACCCCCATGAAATCTATTTACACCGAGGGGCTCCGTCTGGGATGCAAATCATTGTAATGCTTCGTTTTTACAGAAGATGGGCTTCACGCGTATTAAGCAAGCACAATCTCCTGTGCCTAAAAAAAGATGCCAGCTGCAATAGTAAATACAAAAGGTAGGAGGGCGGCAGGTTGGTTGCAGAATGTCATGGGGGCATGCACGGAAGATGGGACCAGAGAAGGGGACAGAAAGGGGCTGGGCGAGCAAACACTTAAAAAAAGAAATACGGCCCCCATTGAAAGAGATTGGGTGGCAGGTAGAACCCGGTTGGGAAACTGGCCGTTTTCACCTGTTTTTCCAGCCACGTCACTGTCTAAGCACCCTTTCCCAAATATGAATGGGTTCTATGCTCCACTCTTCTGACATTTGTATGGGCTCCTGGAACTCTGGCATACCTGAAATAGAGGATTATGCAAAGAGTGCTGATGCATTTAGCTAGTGGGGAAAATGAAAATTGTAAGATAACCTGCTGTTGCAGAAGTCTCAGGCTATTGTGTGTGGCTCTTTTTCTAGGTGTGTAGAGTAAAGAGCAACTGAGATATTTGACATTTGTCAGGACTGTGATATGTAAATTGGTTGCAGTTGTGTAGCTTTCTGATGCTTGACGTCTGTTGGGAGGGGTGTTCCAGTGCCATGTTTAAGGGGCCTTAGTTGATATGCAAATTGTGTTTTGGAGCATAGGATCAGTCATGCAAGGCCTTGTTCGGCCTTGGTAGAATCCATCACCTTTTGTGGTTGTTACAAAAACCTGGTAGTGTTGCATCTTTGGTCGGGTAATCGTGAGGAGAAATCTAAAGAACCATGTAATGTGCTTGTATTTTTAGAAGGGGACAGCCTTCTACTAAATCACAGCGAGGAATGATTGGTTAGACATATGTGAGCTGGCAGTAGTGGAGTGATACTGCTGCAAGGAAAAGTCACTGTTGGGTCAACAAGAAGCAGAGCTGCAGTGTGTTACCCAGGCACACAATCAGAATGGGGCAAAATTACAGCGGCACACCTGGGATCAAAATCACAGCATGGCTATAATAAAGACAGATAGGAGGAAATTGCAGTGGGACAAATGGCATTAGATCCCAGTGAACAGAATTCTGGGACACTGGCACTCTTAACTTAAGGAGACAAATGATGGAGTTATAGAGGAGGTATGGGAGAGCCATCTCTAAATGGCTGCATGAATATCAATGCAGGAGCTGTAAACAGCTAAAATCAGAGAGAGGTGCATATGGAATCACATTCTTCTCCATGCATGTCATCCGGCAGTTCGAATGTTTGTCCAAGGAGTTGCAGCGGGAGGAGTGTATCACCAATGTGGAGTAGCCAAAGTTTCTATAGTTAAGACAGAAAGTGCCTAGGTGAGAGTCATAAAGATAAGCTTTCCCGATATCCGGACTAAATCGCTCGTCCAAACAGCTGCAGCATTATGAAGAACAAATATGTCTTCTTGTATAAGATTCTTCTTTTAAAAAGAGGTCACATAACTAAGCGTCTCAGAACTTCTGCCAAAAGATATTTAGGATTTAAAATGTGGAATGAATTGAGAAAATACAAATGTGTGTATGTAACCTGGATTGTATTAGTATTTTATTGTATTATCAATTTAAATCTAATTTGATAGATTGAGGCTTTTTATCTTTATGTTCACATTGTAAGATATGTTTCGGTTAATGTATTTCTACTTCATTAAGAAGGCACCCCTGATCTAATACCCTTTAGTATACAGTCCCACCGCACAATTCTGGGCAACAAACGGGTGGTTTGATCAAAACTCAAATTCATTTAAATAAATTAATCAAAGGTGGTCCCCAAACTTTATGTAGGGGAAGCTACCTCAATAGCACACAATCAGAGGCAGCTTATCTGCCAAAGCGAAAATAACTTGCCTGCAGCAATCTCACTTTTCCTCACACACAAACTTACATTTACATAATTAAATATCTGTATGTTTAATTCAGAATAGTAATAGAGTCATTCTGCCACATGTCACCAAGTGCATTCATATTCTTTCCATTCAAAACATTTTGAAATTACAGATAAAGTTACATGTACAAAGGATATATACAACTGGTATTTTCTAAATAACACCAGCAATTTATGGAATCAGGGAACTGGTGCATGTCTCACATTTTCCAGCTCAAATGATGCTGTTGCATACTGTTATGAATGCATAGTTTAATGTAACGTTATAATTAATCTCATCGCAATTCTGCAGGTTTTGATTAGGGAAGCAACTTTATCTGTTCAGAATGCACAAAGATTGTATTAAATGTTATAAGTGTCCCTCTCTTCTCACTTCACTAACATATTGCCATTGTGCAGCTTAATATATGAGGGTTATATGAGATGCATCTTCTCATGTTTGTTAGAGTAGAAATGACAAAATTACATTTGCTCTTATTCCCCATTCTTTATTAAATAGCTATGGCCTTCAGAGAACACACATCATCAAGCAGATCATCATTAGACTATGATACAGACATCTTCATATCAAAGCTTAAAGATAACTGTTTTTGTGAACATACTTTGGGTACAATTGAAAGAATTTATACAGACAGATGCAATCTGTATCACTGTGCAAGCAAGCAAAATGTATTTTGGGTTGGATTGAAATGATGTCCCACTTGATTTAAAACACAGTGAGAATGAACTTTATATTTTCAATTTAATCAATGTATTTTTGTATCACCTTCCCAAACCACACTCCCTTCTGGGATTTAACAGGAAAATACAATGTTGGCTAGATAACTGATATCTTCTCATTCAGGTAATCCTCATACTGACTTTGAATTGATCTTTAATGTCAGGGAGCCAGCAGAAGACTTCAAGTGTTCACAAGAGAGTCTAATTCATACGTCCCTAGATGTTCTGTTTCCATGAAGTTTAGTCTGCCTCTGGATCCCTTCTCTGTAGGCTCCCTTGTGGACAGGACATCTTCCAATAAAACATGAAACTACTCATCAACAGTCCTTAAACTGGCCTCTCTCATCAATCCATCCATCACATAGGGACAGGTGGTATTCTTTCCTGCAGCTTTCCCAAGAGTCAGAATCCTATTCTCTCTGTGTTCCCACTTTTTAAAGTGTAAAATAGCCCCATGCTTATGTTATGATTATGCCACACTAATCGATTGGCTCAATGTTTATTTTGGCCTGTGACACTGCCAATGTTCACTGAATGATCATAATCTCTTCAAATGTGTGGGCTCAACCTGCTCATAATTGTTTAAAAATGAATTAATTTGTATTTCATATTTCAATGTATCAACCTGCTACACCAATGATATATGGATTGCTGTATTCTGACATCACAAACACATGTCAAGGTATGGAACATAAATGCATTGTATATTCATTCATACTTGTATGAATATTAATCCTTGTAATACTGTTTGATAATTGTAGGGAATGGGAAACACACCCAGGCCCCTGTTTGCAGCTGGTTTGGTTTCAAAGATATGAGCCAAAATGTATAATGTAAATAATTCCCTGCATTTGCCCTATGAGCAACATCTCATGCTTCAGCACATGCCTCATGTAAACAAGTCTGTTCCATTATTTCAGTGAATGATTGATTCGAAATGAGGTGGCTGGCCTGCTTTGTTCCCACACACTAGCCTAACAATGGCCAGTTGTATTGCTATTCAGAGTTCAAAATGGGCCCCTTTAATGGAAAGATTTGATATTGATGCTCAATAATAAACCAACCAGATTCAGGCCAACAGATGCTAATTTCGAGCCACATTGCAAACCTCAAGCTATTGGGATTTTAAGTTTATTTTTTTAAGAGTGCCCTGGAAAATACTCACAAAGAATTAAGCAATGTTAGTATTGGTGCTGTTGATAATGGACTTCCGAAATGGGATTCATCTTGGATTTCAAGTCTTTTCCCAATACAGAAGCATTCCAGTCTACCCAAGTAGTTAAGTATTCATCAGGATCTCAAGTCCTGACCAAGCTTCATTGGCTTCAGATTCAAGAAAGTATTATATTTAGGGCACTGTGCTATTCTCATGGAACATTTTACAGTGCAGGTCTAACATGTCTGCAAAATAATTTCATTCACTATATGTTTCCCTGCACAAATCCTATTTCAACCAAGAAATTGCAGTAAATCCGGAATAGGAGGAGGCTTCAGTACTCTTTCTATTCAGATGTCAGTCAAACTACCCAAGTACGTGAACATTACACAGGATCATTTAAAATGTAGGAAGTTGCTTAAAACCTATCTTTCTTTTCCACTCACATCACATTTCTGTAAACATGTTTTAAAAAAAATGTTTTCATGTTTCTATATCTGCTCACCCATGCCATGAGGCCTCCGAGGTGGTTGTGCACTTTTAAAACATTCAGTAACATAACCGAGATGGGACATTGTTCATTTGTGTTTAATTCCCCATGTTCTTGCTCTCCCCTTATGTTCCTCCCTCTGCCACCACCTTCCCCCGGTCCTTTCATATCTGCTCTCTGAATTATCCTGCATAAAAATACAGTGTGCTGTAAATGGCACCATTTTAACCCATTATGTTAAACAATCTCTCAAATGGGGAACAGTAGCCCAGGTATATTTTTCCTTGGCCTGCTGGTGGATCCTGTAGATCCAGGCTAGAGAGGGAGCACTCTTCACTACCAGTAGTGCAGGCATGGAGATGGGCCTTGTCTCAACACCAGAGCGTGACCACAAAACACTAACCTCCACCCAAAGGCCAGCTGCAAGAGTAAATAATGGTAGCCAACCTGCAACAAGTAGAGTTGGTAGCATGGCTTGCCAGGATATGTTATGTTATGTTGTTATGTTAAATGTATTTCTAGAGTGCAAAATACACCAAAAAATGTCTATTGGGACTAGAAAACCTAAAACAGGTAAGTTTCCTGAAAGATAAATCCCAACTCACCTCAAGGAACGTTGATAGAAAAGGTGGTTCACAGTGGCACAATGTGGGCATGGGAGTTGATTCCACAGCCTATCTGCAGCCACTGAACAGGCATAATCCCCAATTGGAGAGTATTTGAAGCATGGGATCCAGATGCGACATGCACCTTGCGAGAGAAGAGCTCAGGGGGGAATGTAGGGGTGGAATGTGGAATTTCGACTGAAGATAATCCGCACCCATGCCATGAAAAGCACGATGGACTATACAAAAACATTTTAAATTGATCCACTTTTATACCAGGAGCCAGAGATGGGCTATGATACAGTGTTTTTACTTGGACACATAAACTCCATGATCCCACAGTAGCCAAATAAGTAGCCCCTCTATCCACATGACACGACTGACACAGGGGTAAATCACTTGAAAGAGCAGGAACAACAATAGGTCAGTGCACCAAGCTGCAAAGGATGAGAGGAACAGGAATGAACACAACATCAAATAAGTGTAATAACAATCCTACTGTAGGTGAAGGAGAACCTGCCTCCTCCTTGAATACTGCACTTGACTGGATCGGGTTGTATCTAGTATCCACAGCCTTGGTCTACCTCTAAGAAATACAAGAATAATATCAGTGCCTTAATCAAGAACTATTTCAATAGAAGTGAACAGGGTTAACCTGTCTCTTACCAAGTATCAGTTGCTAGAGTAGACTAGAAGAGAGGATGGCAGTAGTGGAATTGAGAATCCGGCAACAAACAAGTGAAAGGAAGGGTTAGTAAGGGACTACACCCGGGCAGCAAGAGGGACGCAATAGTGATGGGTAGATGCACAGATTTATTTCTCCAGCAAGGCGACCATTGTCCTGTGCATATGAAAGGTTGTGCTGCCTTTATCCAGTAGCAGGAAGAGAGAACAGTTCTTGTGCGTGAGGAGACAATCCAGGGACAGACAGGAATCAAACAGAAGCAGGCCGTGAAACAAATAAATCCGATAGGCTATTCATTCGAGGAACAGGCCGTGATCAGAGCTGAGCGGATGGTTACCATAGACAGTTCCAGTAAGCAAGAGAAAATCCAATGGACATAGCAGGGATCTGTAACGAGGAGGGAACCAAGGACGCAGAGTAATGCAACTTTCAAAACAACGGGCAGTGAACAACAGAGCTTCCGTCCGTACTTGACAACAATCAGAAGCACCGGGCTGCGTATCCGCATTTCTTTTATGTTTATGAGGGGAGGCAGGGCCTCTATTACAGGACGGAATGGGAGGCCACATGACAGCTCCAAGTTGAATGACTTTCAGCTGTGGAATGCAGCGAAGTCGAGCCACGTAAGCATTTCAATCGAACAGCGCATGGCCTGGCAACCTCCAAGGCAACTTCCAACGCTGATGGAGAGGGAAGGCCAATGAATGGAAAACACGGGACCCATGCCGTCTTTGAGGCGGAAGCAAAGCTTGGGAAGGAGATTGGACAGGTGGATTGACAACATTCCGCTAGACTTTGAGCTAGAAGTAAAGCTCCTATGTAGATCCAATACTCCTGTATGGCCTATAGCGGGCCACCACCCTGTGAGATATTTCAACCCATGCCAATGCACCCTACTACACCCCTTTGCCAATGGGGGAAAAGAAACTGCCAAAAATGGAGGCGATAACTCGTGTGCGCGCCAAATCTGCAAAGCTGCACATGGTTCATAAATCACAAAATGCTCCATACCCTGCCACACACAGGCAAAGTTGATGTAAAAACAAAAACTCCCTGCAAGAGAATGCCAGTGGGTGCTGTTACATGAATCAATGCCACAAAAGTGGGCTAAAATCCAAAAATGCCCTTAAATACAGCTTCCTAATCAATGGCAACCTTCAAAGTGCTGTTTTGGTGCTAAATTCAGTCATTTTACCAGGGAATTATTGAAAGGAAAAATGTGCTGAAATCATAGATTCTCCAGGCAGTCAGAGGAATCCAGGCCTCACTGAGTGACAGCTGCATAAGGAGATTAGCTGTCAAACCCAGTTTGAATGTGTTTCTTTTTCCTGAAGAAATTGCAAAATTCACCTATTTAAAGCATGTTTGTGAAGGGCTTAATTCTTTTAAATGTCTGAATCCCTTATTAAACTTGCTTATTTTTATATGTGTTAAAGAAAAGACTTTATAGTAAATTTTAAAAGCAACCCAGTATTGGAGTTAAGTAACTACTTAATTCCGATTGGGCAGTGACCAGCCTGGGAAAGTTTGACATCTCAGTTTGACAGACCCTTGATACAGAAAGCCTTAATGGTGCCCGCATATTGACAACAAGGAGCACAATGAGACCTCATTAGACATTCGTCTGGGTCTGAGCCAAGAACAATGGCAAGCTGCCCAACTGATCTCTACAGGGGAGTTTCCCTCTCCAGGAAGGGGACACACCTCCTTGATGAAAAGACCATGACAGCTGCTGCCTGGGAAGGGGAAGTTACAAAGGAGAACTTTAACGTTTAAATCCTTATTTGTGGTTAAGTTTAAAACTCTTTAACTGTGCAACCGGAAGAAGCATAAGTATGAACATTGGTAGATGTTAACCTAATTTTAGGCTGTTGCTTTGAAGACGTTGATGAAACCTGTACCAGTTAAGGAATCAAAGTTATGAAAAAACCCTCATGGTAGCAGAACTATTAATGTGACAATCCTAAAATTGTATGTACATGATCCACTGATAAGCAGCCAGAGATGTACCGAATTAGAAATTATTAATCCAAACTGTTATGATTAAAATTGAGAAAATTCCATAGAATGAGAAAGACAGCTTTCACAGAGATGAGGATTGAATGTGAATATAGCCCATCAAATATGAAATGTATATGCACGATTTTATTAGGAGACAACATTTTAGAAAGGTACATTTGTGTAAAAGTTAAGTTTTTGTCAAAATCAATGTGGGAGTTCCTAAATACTATTGTAAGGATGAGCGATCTGTTCTGACTGCCAACCAAAACAAGGCAAGTGCCTGTGGCCACTCACAGCCGTGGGGGTGTGTTTTGAAATTCTGCTCACACCATAAACTTTGTGATGTCATTTGGTAGTATAAATATAGGAACTTCTCTCCACATAGGACACACTGTTTCCAGAACACATCCAGATTTCCGCACAGCACCTTCTTCCAGAACTCTTCATCTTGTAGCTGACTCCAAACTTCTTTGAAGATACAGATTTCTTTGCAGAATCCATCCTTTAGCATTACTGAACTCTTTTTGGCTAGGCCCAAATTCAACCATCCCAAAACTTAAAAGAATCATTCTGATTCAGTTTGGCTTGCTACCATTAGGGCTTGCCCGCTGAAAATTGCATCCTGTAATCTGCTGTGTCCAGTGACCAGAGGGGCCCATCCAAAATCCAGTCTGAGGTGCAATCGGCATTGACCAGAACCGCGCTGCTGATCCAATCCCTCCAGAGGTGCTCTGCTGCCGGTAGACCTGACCCGATCCATGACCAGAACCGTGACGGTCCAATTTTAATTACAAGAGACTGTAAGTATTACTAGGAAGAACAGTGACCTATAGTATATTTGCATTGCCTTATCCTATCTCAACACATCCCATCTTTAAACTCAGAACCGTAGTATTGTCAAAACCAGGCTTGCACTGATTTTTCTCTCATCTGTGTTTCAAAACCATAAGTCATTAGTGATTTTGAGTAACTAAAGTAAATCCCAGAAAGTAATCGAGTATCCACCTTGTTATGGGTTATGCTGGCCACGTAACTGTGAAGATTCATGTGTGGCATTCTCTTTTTTATAGTCATTAATATAGTGTAATGAAACCCATCTGTCATTTTTAAAACCAAATTTCGGTTTTTATTTTCGCGCCCATTTTGCAAAAACGCCTCTCACTAAAACCTCCATAACTTTTTCAAATTTATAGCTAGAAATGAAATTCTCACTGATACCTAAGACCCTTAGCTACATCCACAACCAATAACCGCATCGCGGAACAGTGTATTTGACCCATTATTCCAAATATCGCATAGTGAAATTTTGCAGCGAATTTGCAGTTTTCCAAAAGTTAAACTTGTCTTTTTCCCATTCAAGTGCTTCTTCAATTCCATTCTAATCTAAAGTATGTACTGTTGTTTATATTGTAGCTCATGTGTGTTAGGACCTGTTTAGTGTTGCTTTCCTAAGAATTTTTATCCATTTAAGCATTTTTGACCATTTTGCATTGTTGCACCAAGTCATTTTTCACCTGTCATTTTAAAAGTGTCAAATTCTAAGAACGGTTTTCTCTCTTGTTTGGGGAGGGAAGATTGCATTCAACTCTAGGCATTATCTTTCATTCCTGAATACCTGCTTATTACTGACGTCTGTGTAGGATTGCTCATTTGTGCCTTAAAGTACTTTGCAGGGGGAAATATTAACCTAAATGCTATCCGTTCACAAACCAAAACTGTTCTTTTTCCTGTGTTTTCTATTCTGCATTACTATAAGTGAATTCAACTGCTTTACTTATTTTTGAATTGTATTGTCACCCCTTGGTGATTGCTGCCCCATATATTACATGGCCACAGTAGTGGCCATGTAGTTATGGTTAAGTTGGTGTTTCCATTGGAAGAGCACTTTTTGGGCGGCTTATAACTTTGCTCTCCCTGGACGGATCCTCACCAAACTTTGCAAAAAAAGTATTTGGGTCACTCTGAATTTTTTTGCAAAGTTTGGTGAGGATTCGTCCGGGGGGCAAAGTTATAGGGGGAGTCCCAAAACTTTTTTTTTTCCTATAGACATAATGGTAAAAAACTTTGCTCACGCCTACAGCCCAAACCGCTGGACGGATTTACACCAAATTTGCGGCAGGAGCAGCGGCTTGGTCCCGAAAGCGTGCTTTGCTTTATTTGGTGTAAATCCATCCAGTAGTTTTTAAAAAAATGACAAAAATGTAAGTGATAAAAATTAGTGATATCTGTGTTCGCTTCGCGGACACACTTCCCTGTTCGCTCCGCGGAGAGGACTGTGATTGGGCAAGCAGCTTGCGTGATGTCCGCGGACATCTGACGTGCTCTCTCATTGGATGCAGTGAAAGCGTGCAGTGCGTCTGGCTTCAGAGACGCCCGCCATCTTTGTTCCTCGCATGAGAGCCTTTGTATCCCGCCTGCACAGTAAGTCCCCCACCCCCGCTCATGCCCATGTCTGTCTCCTGTTCCTCCCACCCCCCGCACTCATGCTCCGTGTCTTCCCTTTTCCTCCAGCCCCCCAGTCAAGCCATCGGCACACGGTGGCCAGCGGAGGGCCGAGGGGCGGGATCTGCCGCCTGCACACGAACGCCATGTGTCTTTCTCCCTCCTGCCCACCCCCGCTCATGTCCATGTGTCTTTCTCCCTCCCACCCACCCCCCGCTCATGTCCGTGTGTCTTTCTCCCTCCCGCCCACTCCCCGCTCATGTCCATGTGTCTTTCTCCCTCCCGCCCACCCCCCGCTCATGTCCGTGTGTCTTTCTCCCTCCCGCTCATGTCCGTGTGTCTTTCTACCACCCGCCCACCCCCCGCTCAAGCCCCGCTCGTGCCACGCTCATCTCTCCCACCCGCCCACCCCCCACTCATGCCCCGTATGTCTCTCCCACCCCCGTGTGTCTCTCCCACCCCCCGCTCATGTCCGTGTGTCTCTCCCCTCTCGCCCACCCCCCACTCATGTCTGTGTGTCTCTCCCCACCTGCCCACCCCCCGCTCATGTCCGTGTGTCTCTCCCCACCCGCCCACCCCACGCTCATGTCCGTGTGTCTCTCCCCACCCACCGCCCACCCCCCGCTCATGCCCCGTGTGTCTCTCCCACCCCCCGTGTGTCTCTCCCACCCCACGCTCATGTCCGTGTGTCTCTCCCCACCCGCCGCCCACCCCCCGCTCATGCTCCATGTGTCTCTCCCACCCCCCCGTGTGTCTCTCCCACCCCCCGCTCATGTCTGTGTGTCTCTCCCCAACCGCCCACCCCGTTCATGTCCGTGTGTCTCTCGCCACCCGCCGCCCAGCCCCCGCTCTTGTCCGTGTGTCTCTCCCCACCTGCCGCCCACCCCCGCTCATGTCCGTGTGTCTCTCAACACCCGCCGCCCACCATCTGCTCATGTCCGTGTGTCTCTCCCCACCCGCCGCCCACCCCCCGCTCATGTCCCGTGTGTCTCTCCCCACCCGCCCCCAGCCCCCGCTCATCCCGTGTGTCTCTCCCCAGCCGCCGCCCACCCCCAGCTCATGTCCCATGTGTCTCGCCCCACACGCCGCCCACCCCCAGCTCATGTCCAGTGTGTCTCGCCCACCCCCGTGTGTCTCGCCCACCCCCGCTCATTCCCTGTGTGTCTCTCCCCACCCGCCGCCCACTCCCCGCTCATGCCCCGCGTGTCTCTCCCCTCCCGCCCACCCCCCGCTCATGCCCCGTGTGTGTGTGTGTGTGTCTGTCTCTCCCACCCACCCACCACCCGCTCATGCCCCGTGTGTGTGTCTCTCCCACCTGCCCACCCCCGCTCATGCCCCTTGTGTCTCTCCCACCCCACGCTCATGCACCGTGTGTCTCGCCCACCCCCCGCTCATGCCCCGTGTGTCTCGCCCACCCCTCGCTCATGCCCCGTGTGTCTCTCCCACCCGCCCACCCCCCGCTCATGCCCGGTGTGTCTCTCCCACCCGCCCACACCCCGCTCATGCCCTGTGTGTCTCTCCCAAGCACCCACCCCCCGCTCATGCCCTGTGTGTGTGTCTCTCCCACCCACCCACCGCTCATGCCCCGTGTGTGCGTGTCTCTCCCACCCGCCCACCCCCCGCTCATGCCCCGTGTGTGTGTCTTGACCATCCACCCACCCCCCGCTCATGCCCCGTGTGTGTGTCTCTCCCACCCACCCCCGCTCATGCCCCGTGTGTGTGTCTCTCCCACCCACTCACCGCTCATGCCCTGTGTGTGTGTGTCTCACCCACCCACCCACCCTCTCATCCCCCGTGTGTCTCTCCCACCCCCCGCTCATGCCCCGTGTGTCTCGGCCACCCCCCGCTCATGCCCCGTGTTTCTCGCCCACCCCCCGCTCATGCCCCGCAAACACCCCGTGTGTCTCGACCACCCGCACACCCCCCGCTCATGCCCCGTGTGTCTCTCCCAACCCCCGCTCATGCCCCATGTGTTTTTACCACCCGCCCACCCCCCGCTCATGCCCCGTGTGTTTCTGCCATCCCGCTCATGCCCCGTGTGTCTCTCCCCTCCCCCGCTCATGCCCCGTGTGTCTCTCCCCTCCCCCCGCTCATGCCCCGTGTGTCTCTCCTCTCCCGCCGGCCACCCCCCGCTCATGCCCGTGTGTCTCTCCCTCCCGCCGCTCATGCCCTGTGTGTCTCTCCCTCCCGCTGCCCACCCCCGCTCATGCCCCGTGTGTCTCTCCCCCTCCCACCCACCCCCTGCTCATGCCCACCCCCGCTCATGCCCCGTGTGTCTTTCCCTCCCGCCGCCCACCCCCGCTCATGCCCCGTGTGTCTACCCCTCCCGCCGTCCACCCCCCGCTCATGCCCCGTGTGTCTCTCCCTCCCGCCGCCCACCTCCGCTCATGCCCTGTGTGTCTACCCCTCGTGCTGCCCACCCCCTGCTCATGCCCCGTGTGTCTACCCATCCGGTCGCCCACCCCCTGCCCATGCCCCGTGTATCTACCCCTCTCGCCGCCCACCCCCCACTCATGCCCCGTGTGTTTCTCCCTCCAGCCGCCCACCCCCCGCTCATGCCCCGTGTGGCTCTCCCTCCCGCCGCCCACCGCCCGCTCATGCCCCGTGTATCTCTCCCTCCCACCGCCCAACCCCCCGCTCATGCCCTGTGTGTCTCTCCCTCCCGCCGCCCACCCCCCGCTCATGCCCCGTGTGTCTCTACCTCCCGCCGCCCACCCCTCGCTCATGCCCCGTGTGTCTCTCCATCCCGCCGCCCACCCCCCGCTCATGCCCCGTGTGTCTCTCCCTCCCGCCGCCCACCCCCGCTCATGCCCCGTGTGTCTCTCCCTCCCTCCGCCCACCCCCCGCTCATGCCCCGTGTGTCTCTCCTTCCCGCCGCCCACCCCTCGCTCATGCCCCGTGTGTCTCTCCATCCCGCCGCCCACCCCTCGCTCATGCCCCGTGTGTCTCTCCATCCCGCCGCCCACCCCCCGCTCATGCCCTGTGTGTCTCTCCCACCTCCCGCTCATGCACCGTGTGTCTCGCACACCCCCCGCTCATGCCCCATGTGTCTCTCCCACCCGCCCACCCCCGCTCATGCCCCGTGGGTCTACCCCTCCTGTCGCCCACCCCCGCTCATGCCCCGTGTGTCTCCCCGCCGCCCACCCCCGCTCATGCCCTGTGTGTTTACCCCTCGCGCTGCCCACCCCCTGCTCATGCCCCGTGTGTCTACCCCTCCGGCCGCCCACCCCCTACCCCGTGTATCTACCCCTCTCGCCGCCCACCCCCCACTCATGCCCCGTTTGTTTCTCCCTCCAGCCGGCCACCCCCCGCTCATGCCCCGTGTGGCTCTCCCTCCCGCCGCCCACCACCCGCTCATGCCCCGTGTGTCTCTCCCTCCCACCGCCCAACCCCCCGCTCATGCCCTGTGTGTCTCTCCCTCCCGCCGCCCACCCCCCGCTCATGCCCCGTGTGTCTCTCCCTCCCTCCGCCCACCCCCCGCTCATGCCCCGTGTGTCTCTCCCTCCCGCCGCCCACCCCTCGCTCATGCCACGTGTGTCTTCTCTCCATCCCGCCGCCCACCCCTCGCTCATGCCCCGTGTGTCTCTCCATCCCGCCGCCCACCCCCCGCTCATGCCCCGTGTGTCTCTCCCACCTCCCGCTCATGCACCGTGTGTCTCGCACACCCCCCGCTCATGCCCCGTGTGTCTCTCCCACCCGCCCACCCCCCGATCATGCCCCGTGTGTCTCTCCTGCCCGCCCACCCCCCGCTCATGCCCTGTGTGCCTCTCCCAAGCACCCAACCCCCGCTCATGCCCTGTGTGTGTGTCTCTCCCACCCACCCACCGCTCATGCCCCGTGTGAGCGTGTCTCGAACACCCGCCCACCCCCCGCTCATGCCCCGTGTGTGTGTCTCGCCCACCCGCCCACCCCCCGCAAATACCCCGTGTGTCTCTCCCACCCGCCCACCCCCCGCTCATGCCCCGTGTGTCTCTCCCATCCCCCGCTCATGCCCCGTGTGTTTTTACCACCCGCCCACCCCCCGCTCATGCCCCTTGTGTCTCTCCCCTCCCGCCCACCTCCCGCTCATGCCCCGTGTGTCTCTCCCCTCCCCCCGCTCATGCCCCGTGTGTCTCTCCCCTCCCCCCGCTCATGCCCCGTGTGTCTCTCCTCTCCCGCCGGCCACCCCCCGCTCATGCCCGTGTGTCTACCCCTCCCGCCGCTCATGCCCCGTGTGTCTCTCCCTCCCGCCGCCCACCCCCCGCTCATGCCCCGTGTGTCTCTCCCCCTCCCACCCACCCCCTGCTCATGCCCACCCCCCGCTCATGCCCCGTGTGTCTTTCCCTCCCGCCACCCACCCCCCGCTCATGCCCCGTGTGTCTACCCCTCCCGCCGCCCACCCCCCGGTCATGCCCCGTGCGTCTCTCCCTCCCACCGCCAACCCCCGCTCATGCCCCGTGTGTCTACCCCTCCCGCTGCCCACCCCCTGCTCATGCCCCATGTGTCTACCCCTCCGGCCGCCCACCCCCTGCCCATGCCCCGTGTATCTACACCTCTCGCCGCCCACCCCCCGCTCATGGCCCGTGTGTTTCTCCCTCCCGCCGTCCACCCCCCGCTCATGCCCCGTGTGTCTCTCTCTCCCTCCCGCTGCCCACCCCCGCTCATGCCCCGTGTGTCTCTCCCTCCCACCGCCCACCCCCCGCTCATGCCCTGTGTGTCTCTCCCTCCCGCCGCCCACCCCCCGCTCATGCCCCGTGTGTCTCTCCCTCCCGCCGCCCACCCCTTGCTCATGCCCCGTGTGTCTCTCCATCCCGCCGCCCACCCCCCGCTCATGCCCCGTGTGTCTCTCCCTCCTGCCGCCCACCCCCGCTCATGCCCCGTGAGTCTCTCCCTCCCGCCGCCCACCCCCCGCTCATGCCCCGTGTGTCTCTCCCTCCCGCCGCCCACTCCTCGCTCATGCCCCGTGTGTCTCTCCATCCCGCCGCCCACCCCTCGCTCATGCACCGTGTGTCTCTCCATCCCGCCGCCCACCCCCCCTCATGCCCCGTGTGTCTCTCCCTCCCGCTGCCCACCCCCCGCTCATGCCCCGTGTGTCTACCCCTCCCGCCGCCCACCCCCCCATCATGCCCCGTGTGTCTCTCCCTCCCGCCGCCCACCCCCCGCTCATGCCCCGTGTCTCCCTTCTTTCCCCTCCACCCCCCGTTCATGCCCCATGTCTGCACTGTTGGAACAGGGCAGACACGGGACATGAGCAGGGGTGGGGGCCCCACCTTGCCATACCCCCGCTCATGCTCCATGTCTCTCCTGTTCACCCCCACCCCCGCTCATGCTCCGTGTCTGTCTCCCTCCTTTTCCCCCCGCTCATGGCCCGTGTCTCCCCTGTTCACCCCCACCCCCCGCTCATGCCCCGTGTCTCCCTTCTTTCCCGCTCATGCCCCATGTCTCCCTTCTTTCCACGCCCTGCTCATGCCCCGTGTCTCCCTCGTGTTAACCCGCACTCATGCCCTGTGTTCTCTTTATACACCCTGCCTTCCCTTTCCCTGGTGTCCATCTTGGTAAAAGATTTTCCTTCCTACACCGGGACGCCTGCCTGCGGTGTCCTGGTTTGGGAAGAAAAATCTTTTTTTTACCACCCCGGGTTCCCACTTTGAGAACCTAGGGTGCTAGTGGTCTTCCTCCATTGAAAAGTACGTTATGGTTACGTTGCACTAATAAAAAACTATGAAAGTCAGTAAAAAAAAAATGTGTTAAAGTGGCTTTATGGTTAAGTTGCACTAATAAAAACCTATGAAATTCAGTAAAAAAACAGTGTTAAAGGGGCATTATGGTTAAGTTGCGCTACTAAAAACCTATGAAATTCAGTAAAAAAAACTTTGTTAAAGGGACGTTATGGTTAAGTTTAGCTACTAAAAACCTATGAAATTCAGTAAAAAAAACTTTGTTAAAGGGACGTTATGGTTCAAAGTAAAACCGAAAACCCCTGAAATTCGGCAGTTATGGAAAGATAAGCAACCATAACTCGCGCCACCGTGCACTGCTAACACTAACACCCAGGACATCAAAGATGACATCACAAATGTCATTGATGACATCACTGATGACATCACATGTCTGGCTTCACCTTTTTTTCCTTTACTGACATATCTAGGCCACATGGTTTTGCTCAGTAACAGTCAAGGGGCCTCATTACGACCCTGGCACTAAGGGATTACCGGTACCGGTAAGGGTACCGGTACCGGTAATCCCTTAGCGCCTGATTACAAGGTCCCTTTGCGGGTTCCCACCTTAATGGCTGGTTTTACCAGCCGTTAAGGATTGGACCCGCAAAGGGACCTTGGTGCTAATTACGGTAATTTCACAGTACGCAAAACTCTAATAAGAAAGCAGTTATCATTTCACTATTCAACATGGCAAGATTATGAATATTGCACCTTCATCATGTATGCTGCACACACTGCCTATGTTTCTGCATAAGTATCTTACTATACTGGATAGAACTTCATCATAGAATTATATTTATATCAATGCATTACTTAATGCACTAATTAGCTCATGATATTTATCCCAATGATCCTTGACAGTTTTTGGTCAGCATTATAAGAATCCCTTGTACAGAGTTTTCATGCAAAGTAAATGCACATGTGATGTCATCAGTGATGTCATCAATGACATTTGTGATGTCATCTTTGATGTCCTGGGTGTTAGTGTTAGCAGTGCACGGTGGCGCGAGTTATGGTTGCTTATCTTACCATAACTGCCGAATTTCAGGGGGTTTTCGGTTTTACTTTGAACCATAACGTCCCTTTAACAAAGTTTTTTTACTGAATTTCATAGGTTTTTAGTACCAAAACGTAACCATAACGTCCCTTTAACAAAGTTTTTTTACTGAATTTCATAGGTTTTTAGTAGCAAAACGTAACCATAACGTCCCTTTAACAAAGTTTTTTTACTGAATTTCATAGGTTTTTAGTACCAAAACGTAACCATAACGTCCCTTTAACAAAGTTTATTTACTGAATATATATATAAATATATATATATATATTCAGTGAAAAAACTTTGTTAAAGGGACGTTATGGTTCAAAGTAAAACCGAAAAACCCTTGAAATTCACCCGTTATGGTAAGCTAAGCAACCATAACTCGCGCCACCACCGTGCACTGCTAAGACTAACACACACGACATCAAAGATGACATCACAAATGTCATTGATGACATCACTGATGACATCACATGTGTATGTACTTTTCATGATATATGTGTACAAGGGATTCTTATTATAATGTTGCGAAAAAAGTGTCAAGGATCATTGCAGTGCACGGTGGTGGCGCAAGTTATGATTGCTTAGCTTACCATAACTGCCGAATTTCAAGGGTTTTTCGTTTTTTCTTGGAACCATAACGTCCCTTTAACAAAGTTTTTTCACTGAATTTCATAGGTTTTTAGTAGCGCAACTTAACCATAACGTCCCTTTAACAAAGTTTTTTCACTGAATTTCATAGGTTTTTAGAAGTGCAACTTAACCATAACGTCCCTTTAACAAAGTTTTTTCATTGAATTTCATAGGTTTTTATTAGTGCAACTTAACCATAACGTCCCTTTAATAAAGTTTTTTCATTGAAAAAATACACAGTTAGAATACGCCAATTGGTATCTAACTGTCCCAAAATTTAACAATATCCAAATAGATAAATCAATACCACTAAAATATATCAAAAAAATAAACAGTTAGAATACGCTAATTGGTATCTAACTGCTCCAAAATTTTATATCAAAACAAATAAAAAATATGTTACTGTTCCAAAAAAATACAACAAGCCAAAGTATAAAGCATTAGCCAGAAACAACAAGTGAACACTGAAAACAAACAAACAAATAAACTGTAGCATAACAGAAATTTTTTTTTTTTTAAGCCAACATGGATTTTTTTTTCTCCCACAAACCCAATGATTTTAGCAACAAATGCAGAAACTGAGCAAATTGCACAGTACTCTGATTTGTAATCTACTAAATATGAGGGTCCAAAAAAAAAAGTATATTGATTATACAATGTAATAAGTTATTACAAAATACTAATACTAACATGCTATTTTCTTTTATCACAGAAATTACAAGAAATACATGTACTCCGGTTACTGGACCAAACAGTAAGTATACAATAATAAGGAAAACCATAGCAGCATATCACATCCATAGTATAAAATACCTTTGTTCCTTATACATTTGTTTTTCACCCAAAGTTATAAGCAAATATGAATGTGATATGCTGCGGTGGTTGTTGCCAGGGCATAGAGTCTTGGGTGCATGGCCATGCACCCAAGACTGTATGCCCTGGCAACAACCACCGCAGCATATCACATCCATAGAGTCAAACATTTCAACTATGGTCTATGGAAACTTTTAATGTCCGCGGACATTATGACTGTTCTTAAAACACTTTCAACTTGCCATTGAACAATACGGACAGGTTCCTCAGGACACCCCCATTTTGTTTATTTGCGAACATTTCAGGACACTGCGAGTGTTCTGAGAACACATTCAACTTGCCAGCGAACAATACGGACTACGCCTTCAGGACACCCCCCTACGAACATTCCAGGACACCGCAAGTGTTCTTAGAAACGTCTTCAGAACACCCCCATTTTGTTTATTTGCGAACATTTCAGGACACCGCGAGTGTTCTTAGAACACATTCAACTTGACAGAGAACAATACGGACAGCGTCCTCAGGACACCCCTACGAACATTCCCCGGACACCGCGAGTGTTCTTAGAAGCGTCTTCAGAACACCACCATCTTGTTTATTTGCGAACATTTCAGGACACCGTGAGTGTTCGTAGAACACATTCAACTTGACAACGAACAATACGGACAGTGTCCTCAGAACACCCCCATTTCATTTATTTGCGAACATTTCAGGACACCATGAGTGTTCTAAGAACACATTCAACTTGACAGAGAACAATACGAACAGCATCTTCAGGACACCCCCTACGAACATTTCAGAACAACGCGAGAGTTCTTAGAACACATTCAACTTGACAGAGAACAATACGGACAGCGTCCTCAGGACACCCCCATTTTGTTTATTTGCGAACATTTCAGGACACTGCGAGTGTTCTTAGAACACATTCAACTTGCCAGCGAACAATACGGACTACGCCTTCAGGACACTCCCTACGAACATTCCAGGACACCGGGAGTGTTCTTAGAAACGTCTTCAGAACACCCCCATTTTGTTTATTTGCGAACATTTCAGGACACCGCGAGTGTTCTTAGAACACATTGAACTTGACAGAGAACAATACGGACAGCGTCTTCAGGACACCCCCTACGAACATTCCCCGGACACCGCGAGTGTTCTTAGAAGCGTCTTCAGAACACCACCATCTTGTTTATTTGTGAACATTTCAGGACACCGCGAGTGTTCTTAGAACACATTCAACTTGACAGAGAACAATACGGACAGCATCCTCAGGACACCCCCGTTTTGTTTATTTGCAAACATTTCAGGACACCGCGAGTGTTCTTAGAACACATTTAACTTGTCAGCCACAACCCGCATTCATATTTGCGAACATTTCAGGACACAGCAAGTGTTCGACAATGTCTTCAGAACACCCCCATTTTGTGTATTTGCGAACATTTCAGGACACCGCGAGTGTTCTTAGAACATATTCAACTTGACAACGAACAATACTGACAGCGTCCTCAGGACACCCCTATTTTGTTTATTTGCGAACATTTCAGGACACTCTGAGTGTTCTTAGAACAGTTTCAGTTTGCTTGCGAACAAAACGGACACATAGTGAGTCCTCAGAACACCCCCCATTCAGTTTATTTAGAACATTTCAGAACACCTGTGATGTCCGCAGACAAATCGAACACAAAAAGAACGTCTAGCACATAAAAAACACAACTTTCATCCTATCTAATACACTCCCACCCTCCCCAAACACTCCTACACACCAACACACTCTACTAAATACAAATTTTGAACAAAGTTTCACTGCGTTGTCCGCGGACGACCGCGAATCCAAGATGGCGGGTGCTACTGAAAATGTGACGCGCTTCACGCTCCACGCCGTCCAATCAGTGAACAGGTTGCATGTCCGCGAACATCACGCAAGCCGATTGGCCAATCAGAACACTGTCCGTGGAGCGAACAGGGAAGTGTGTCCGCGGACCGAACACAGATATCACTATTTTTTTTTACCTACTTCTTGGTCATTTTAAAAAAAACTACTGGATGGATTTTCACCAAATTTGCAAACGCATTCTTTTGGGACCAAGCCGCTTCTCCTGGTCCAAATTTGGTGAAAATCCATCCAGCGGTTTGGGCTGTAGATGCGAGCAAAACAATTTTCCCATTCAGTCTATGGGAAAAAAAAGGTTTTGGGACCCCCCCTATAACTTTGCCCCCCCACGGACGAATCCTCGCTAAACTTTGCAAAAAAATTCAGAGTGACCCAAATACTTTTTTTGCAAAGTTTGGTGAGGATCCATCAAGGGAGAGCGAAGTTATAAGCCGCCCAAAAAGTGCTCTTCCTATGGAAACAGCAACTTAACCATAACTACATGGCCCCTACAGTGGCCATGTATATATATATATATATAAAAATGTATGCATGATTTTGAATCTAATATTTATCTTTACAAACTAGCCTGATTCCTGATTTAGTGTGACCTGGGGGGTATTTTGAGACTCGTGTGATATGAGTGGTATATCATTCGGAATATTGAACTTATAGACACAAATAAATAAGGGTTTCATTGTGCACTACATGCTAGGCGAGACCTGGGTGTGTGTCTGATTGAAATCCTTAACAACCCATACCTCATATCTGCTATTGTCTAACATTTACGGTATTAATACACCAGCATTTCTAGCCTAATATAAACATCAGCCCATCTAACAAATAACTATCATGGGACCCAAGCCAGGATCCATTTAATAGCAGTATATTTCATATCCAGATCTTACAAGAGTGAAGGCTGATATATTATTACTGTCCCCCCATTCTCACCCATAGCAGCTGCATACTGCTGCAGCTATCAATATATAGAACTCATGGGTGCCAACTGAAATTATACTTATGTTTGAGGCCCACGCTCTACTGTCTCAGCCCGACAGGCATGCTCTCCAGAGAACGGGCTTTGTCCCTGAAGGGTAGAATCAGTTTTTCTCTAGACTGCACATCTGACTGAAGTTGAATGTGCTATTAGACCCATTTTACCCCACAAGAGTGTGACTCCTATGCTCATGCTGCACTCTTCACCTATCAACCTTCATGGCTGCTGGGCACGCTGCTCACCCTGCTTGTACCCTACATGCTTCCCAGGCTGGTTTTCCAGACATGCCACCACACCCTCACCCATTGTCACCCCCATTGAAGAGGTGGGCTACGTCTCCAGTTCTACCACTAGGCTGCTGCCACCACCAAGTAGCCTGACTCTATGGGACTCGTTCCACCCATCTCTGGCATGGTGCTTTGGTGCACCACCGCCACAGAAGCCTGCATACGTGGATGGATATAAGTGCTGCTCAGAAGTCCCCAATCCAGTGGGAAATGATCCCCTCCCCAGGATGCACATGTCATATGCAGTTTGGGGGTTATTTTGCCGCACAGTTGGTAACTGGCTATTTGGGGCCCATCCCTCTTGACCCAGGGGCAGGCCACTCATCCTTCTTCCAAGGCACTCCCATTCCATGGGTTGAGCACCCACTCCATTCAGCTAGATGTGCACATAGCCATGCGGCCTGGCAAACCTTCACCAGTCCCGCCTCAACGACAGTCAGTCTCAGCTTTGTCATTGCACTGCAAAACTCCAGAAGGGGACTCGAGGCTGCAACCCCCTGATCTTCTTTGTTTTCATTTTACCATTCAACCAATCCCACTGTTTGTGCTTGTACAATTCCTCTGTCCAGCCCACTTGGCCACCAACTTGGACAGCAACTTTCCAACAGCTCCCCCTGTGGCGGTACAGCCCGCATTCCAAGTAGTGACAATATATCTACACCTTTTAAAATAATAAAATAAATTATCTCTGTTAAACCAATTCAGTGGGTGTGTGTCACATTCATCAGTGGGAAAGAAAGACTCCTCTCCAGTGAAAAGAATCCCCAGTCATCACCGGGTGTCATCATGTCCAGTAGTGTTATCTGGCAAAGATGAGTTTGTAAATTGTGTGAATACGATACTTAAAATTCAGGAATCTACGGTGCACCCAAAAATCATTATCACTGGGACTACAGTTGAACAGATGCTGAGTAAAGAACGCCATTTTTTAGCTTGGGGCAGCAACATAAAAGAACAATTATAACATGGAAGAATTGTTTTTCCTTGGATTTGACTTCAAGAACTGCCCAAGCCCGTCCCCATTCGTCCAGGCAACTCGATGTAAATTTTGAAATAAGTGGATCCATTGGTCACTTCAAATGACCAATGGAGGAAGCATGACCTGGAACACCCTACCTGCATCTACTGAGCTTGCTACAATAGATAGGGAGATGAAAACCACTCTAGTCCATTGCCACTTCACAAAGTAGTCCCATAGTCCAGGCAAGGAGAGACCAAGTTGTACCAACTCAATGCCTTCGCCTCAAACAGCAACTTCATTGGATAATCATTCACTGATTGCCAGGTGTCTGCTTCTGTGTAATATGGAATGTGAAAACTAGATTTGAATGAAGGTATAAGATTGTGGTTGTGAGGTGCTTCTGCAGATGATTAGCTGCATAGTGTTCAAGGAGCTTGTCCAAAGAAAACATGGTTTAGCAATTGGAAGAAAGATAGCAAGCTGCCTGGGCTACATGGAGGTTATCAGAAGCCAGACAAGCACCTGGCCGGCTTTAAATAAGAGGCGTATTGCATCTCTGTGCAAGAGAGGAGTTAACGAAGGGAACCCAGACCTTGACAATGCAATCAGAAATAGATTTTCTTTTAACAAGGAAGAAGCAATGCATCCGGCAGATGTGACGTGAGCTTCATGGAGGCCAGGGCCACTAGAAATCTTCCAGCAAAAGTAGCGTAGAGTATTTTCGAGAATGTAAGGAACAAATAGGTCAAAGCATACATAGTTTGGGATGCCTGATATATCTGTCTTGAATATGGTCTTGAAGAGTTGACATTTTAGGCAAAAGAAGGAAAGTATTTCATTTGCTTTCTCCACAGAGATGAAGAGCCCAGGCTGTGGAAAGGATATAATGTTGTACATATTGTAAGTGGTGTGTAGGATGGTTAGTACCCGAAGAAATCACAGCTTGAATAGCTGCAGGTGTGCGCATGCTAATATGTTTTTTGATAGTTCATGGGAAGAGCAGGAGGTTTATTTTTTGGACAGACCGTATTAACTCATTGCAAATGTTCGAAGAATCAGTGTGAAAAAGGTGGCCAAAGCGTGTGTATCTGTTTCATACAGTACTTCTCATTGACAATTGTAAAATCGGCCAACACGCAATTCATCCTTTTCTAAATGCGGGAACAGGCATCTCGGCAAGCAGCTCCACGCACACTTATTTCTTTTTTCAGGTATAAAGGTGAACTAAAGGCCCCTCTCCACTCTCACCAGAGTGTGGTACACCGCATTGCCCATGCACAAAATGTTAGCCACACTCCACATGTGGCTTTCTCTACTACCCTAATTAGTAACTACTCAGTGCCCTATTGTGTTGAATTTAAGCTTATATACGCTTGTGTGCACTTCATGAGCACAGCATTGGTGATAAAAGATTTTAAGACTCCACTTGAAAAATGAAGATGCCGTGGGAGCTGGATTCAAACCTCTCCTTCAATGCTTACATTTAATGGCTGATCGTGTCCTAGTATCCAAATTAAAGATTGATAGTATGGTCACTTATATACAGTACAATTTCCGATCTTAACCAAGGGACTTGAGGATATTTACTTTTTGTTTGTTGTCCTGTCACTCTGCTGTTTTGACACACAGCTTGATATGCATGTGTGCTACAGTTTGTAGAGCAAATCTAAGGGTAACTTCAGCACTGTCACTGATGGATGAATGACCTCCAGCTGTTTTGTTAAAAGTTCAGATCATGGAATTACTTTATTTTTATTAGCAAAGTTGGTACGCCCTAGGTATGTTGGTTTGGGTTTAATAATGATATTTCAAGTGTTGTTGAGGTATTGCAGTATTTAATAAGCATGACGTAGGACCACAAGTCTCATCTTGGCAGAGAAATTAAAGTGAGACTGCTGTGGTGCTTGTGTAGTGAGCTTAGCAGTGGTGAGCCACACCTTATCCCCAAACATTATCTCTCTACATGGTAGCCAGTTGAACAACTGAGCACAGTTCCATATTTTTAGGCCGATCACTGTACAAAAGAAACATTTGGAACAGCATTTTTTGACCAAAGGTGGTTAAACGGAGGCAGTGGAGCAACTTGCTGAAAATGTTGTGGGGGGGACAAGACAACTGAATGAAAGGGGTGGGATGAAGGGAGGGCAGATGGTGGCTCTGAGGGATAGTTTCGATCAAATTGTAAAAAAAAAAAGAAAGAATTGGTCGATTGGTAGATTTGACCGAATTCGGTCACCACCATTAGTTTGAAGCCGAATATACTGAAAATGAAGAGCAGTGGTTGCAGGGGTGGCCCCCTCAACCCAAGTTCAGTATTTTTGGCTTTGGCAGTTGTGGGGGTGTCCCCCGCTTCCTCAGCATTGGTGGGAGGGGACCCAACAAAAAAAAGAAGAAAAGATACGCTGCAGCATCTGATCCAACCCGCGTTAAAGGAATGGATCTGACGCTGCAGGTTTCAGGAGAGTCAGCGCATGGAGAAAAGGTAAGTGGGGGTGTTTATGGGTGTACTGGCGGTTTGAGGGGAGATGGGTTTGTTTTTTTGTACCGAGGTAAAAATGTATTAGCAGCGAAAATGACTACGGTTAATTCCTCAGTGATTTTGTATGTCGGTCAAACAACCTAAATCCCTGAGGGATAACACTAAACTACTACACCACAAGAGTCCATTGCTGATGCTCTGTTATAACTTTCATAAGACTGGTGGTATATCTTTAAAATTCAATTGAGCCCCCACACATCTTCAGCCGGCCTGCCATGCACCCAGTGACACAACATAACATTCACAAACTTAATTCCACTAGAACATACAAACAATGCATTATTTATCATTCATTCAGACACAAAAGTCAACACACATGCTTGCACACACTCTCACTCACACACAAATGCACCCAGCACCTCCACTGACATACACGGTGTGCACACAGCATTTATATGCACATTTACAATAACACTTGGAAACAGTGGTGCAAGGTCCATTGAGCAAATCAGAATTGATCACCCCCTGATACCTGGAATTTTGGGCTACGTTGACTTGACCTAGATGAACTATAAAGCCATGGCTGAAAGGACCAGATTCACTGGAATGTCAGCAATTTGCCTGATTTTTCCTTTCATTCAGAGGCAGAAACCATTGGTTAATGCTGTGCAGTGTGTGACCAAGTATAATTGGTATAGATTTTTAAATGCCATATATCTCCAAACTTCGGTCCTGCACAACACCTTATACGTCTACGTGCTGATAGATTTTTTTCTACAAGATTCTGCCTGATTCAAATTAAGGTATGTTTTCCTGTGTGCAAATGGCTCCAAGCAGTGGAGTACAGAGCGGGAGAGTCGCAAGGGGGTGGTCAAGCTCCACTTCTCACCCGTAGCTCTTTTAAGAGCCAGACCGGGACAAAAGTGTCCCGCTGGCAGGACAATGTGTGCTGAGCAATTCCTGCTTAGCACGCTCATTGTCCTGGCAGAAGGACACCTTACCCGTTCTGAATGGTAGAGGTGTCCCGCTGCCAGAACAATGCCGCAAGGAGCTCCGGGCAGCAGAGGGTCCTCACGGTGCTCTGTGTCAACTGATGGGAGTGAGTGGGGTACTATTAGTAGGGACTTTTGTCTCGTTATGAATGTGAATGGGAGGGACTAATGAGAAGTGAAAAGAGCGCATAATGGTGCATGCTTTAGGAAATAATGACTATGGCTTTAAAACCCAAGGAGGATTTGTTAGGCTCACATTAATCTGCATGATGCTATTGTGACTTTGCATGCAGAATGTGGAGAATGAAACCAAAGTCATACTCCAATTGCTCAACATATTTCTATGACTATATAATGTATGGTTAGTTTACTATGAAAGGCTAGTTTATTATGTAATGTGGTTTTCTTCCAATGCATTGCTATAAATAATTATATGATATATGTATTATATAAATAATAAGCACATGAAATGTAAAGCAAAACCTTAATAAATATCGATATCAACTAAGCCTGGAAAGATGTGCACTATCGCTTAAATTGTCCACATCCCAGTTTCATCATTTAACCAAGTGTGTGATCCTGAGCAAATTATTTGATCGCATTGTGCCTCATCTGCAGCTCTGTAAGTGATTCTGATTCACTTCAAAGCTTATGTTAATGTATCATGCTATTATAATGGAAAAGCCTAATGACTATAGAGTTGCTCCACATATAAAAGTGCAATTTAGGTATTTTTCACCACAAAGTTATTTGTTACTTGGCTTATTTATGGCAACTTAGTCTAAAGTCACTTCCATGGTGCCTCCAAGTATCAAAGACAGATGATGCTCCTTGCAATGTCCTTTTCTGTGAAGTCACTTCTGTTGGTGCAATCCATATGCTATTTAGGAAGTTTGCATGTATTTTGCCATAGAGGGCTTGGACAGAGCTCCCCAACAAATACACGCAAACACAATTAAAACAATTGTTTATTTTTAAAGTACCTCTGCTCTGCTTTCAAATGCTGCCAGGGCCACGTCTCATGTTACACCGACCTAACCTCTTCGCACTCACGTGCCTCTAGACAGAAACCAGGAAGCTGAATGAGCTTCCTAGTTCCTGTCTGTGTGTCGCACGAACACAAAGCCCGAAAGCGCTGCTCTGTGCCACTGGCTCCCGGAAGTGCTTCGGCTAGCGTGACAGCACAGGTGCCAGTCCCTGCAGAACCCAGTTCAGCACCCTGGCTACTGGCTTTGAGTCAGGCCAGCCAGGGTGAGGGACTGAGCCACGTGGAGCATCCCAGCCCTGAATGTGTTGCAGAGCGGCTGCCAGTCATCTCTGCATTACGTAATGAGACAGCGCAAGCCTTGCTGAGCACCCCAGCCGGGTTTGCGCTGTCCAATTACATAATTAATGATTGCGGCCCCCCTGCCCTACCTCCAAAAGATGGGGGGGGGCAAAAAGGCATGTCACAGAAGTTGGGGGGGACAAAAACCCCTTTCCCCCTATAATTACACCCATGAAACAAGGAATTAACCATTCAAAGATGTCCTTTTAATAATGTGAGACCCTATCCAGTACTGCAAATGAAGGAATAATTGAACTGTTGACATTTTTAAATTCTCCATAATGATGGCAGTTTTTTGGACCCAAACAGCTCCCCTCGATCAACCACGCTCTGCTCCAATATGCAGGCCAGGCTACAAACTAGCAAGTCCTTGTGGATGCTGAAATGGCTTCATGCCTGCACAAACCGATCTGCTCCATTACAAGGTCATTGCAGCCTCCAAATCTGCCGCTTCCTCCACCCCATACAAACAAACCTCAAAGGTTTTTACTGAGGATTTTGAGGTTGCTGGTTAACCCCTCTTGTCATTCATATGCAAATGCAGTCGACAATAAGCAAAGGAGGAGACAGATGATCAATGACTATTAACTCAATTTCGGAGAAAGTTGATAGCTGAGGAAAATGTTGGAATTTATTGAGCCATAAAAAAGTCACCATCTGGTGTATAAATCTATGCTGAATTTTCTTTTTGGGGGTTGGGGGGAAAAAAGACCCAACTGATCACTGTGAAATACTGTTTTGGGCTAATCACTTGACAATACAATTGGGAAAATGAGCATTGCTTGACCAAAGGTGGCCAAATGAAGGAACTATTTTAATGAAAACTCATGATGTAGTCCTTCTATGGTACCAGTCCTATACCCACATTGGCCGTGTATGTGGAATTAAAACATATTTGATTTCCATCTAATAATCACATTTTCGAGACTCAACTTATGTCTCACAGCCAACCATGTCCAGCTAATATGCATGAAAGGATGTAAGTACCTATTCTCTAGTATATGGTTACTTAGTATGTGGCCCTCCAAAGTTCAACTTTCATCATCTCTAGTCAGCATTGTCAGTGGTGAATGGTCATGGGAGTTTTAGTTCATAACATCAGCAGGGCCACATAATAGGCAACAATGGTCTAGTATGTGTTGATGATGCCTACAGACCAACTCAGAAGGCTCCTTCCTCCTCGTACTCTCCTCCAGAGAACACATCTCCCCCCCACTCAAGACATTCCACTGGCTGCCCATCAGCCAACAGGCCTCTTCAAAGCCATGTGCATTACGCACTTCGCAATTCTCAAGAAATGCCCAGAATTCCTCCAAAACAAGCTCTCTCATTACCGCCTCACAAGAATCCTCAGATCAGGCTCCCCACACCTCCTGGTAGTCCCCCCCTTCAAGTTCTTCAGATTAAGAGGTGCCTGTTTCTATGTCCTCGCACCTACTTTCTGGAATTCCCTGCCCCTCACACTCCACCTCATGGAGGATCACCTGGTCTTCAGAAAAAGCCCTATAAGACTGGCTGTTCCCCCTTGACTTTCTGACCCCCCACCTCCCCGCTTACACTCCCCACCTCTCACACACACGTTTCATCCTGCAGTTCCCCCACCTCCATTGCACACTCACCCCACCTGCCCTTCTGTCAGCTACTAGTCTCTCCTTTCCACCGCTTTGCTCTGCCACCCAACCTTCCTTGTGGGATGCCAAGCACACATGGAGGACTCATGTAGTGCCTCCAGTAACTTGCACCTAGAATGAATCGTGACAGTGGGCCAGGTATTGCACTCATATGGGCTTAGAGAGTGGGCAATGCAACAGACTTAAAATGCACCATGGTAAAATCACACTGATGATCCTATAGGAGGACATTCTGGCACCTCGGATCCCTTGCTCCTGGTTGGCACTAAAGGTAAGTCTAAAGCACAAATGGGTGCGCCGTGACGCTGCATGTAATCATTAAATGGAGATGTTATTTTTGCACTAGAAGGAACTAGGGATGGCAATCTCTCACACTAAGAACCTCTAGGAGGGTGAGTATTATGCATTCATCTAGCACATAGACCGCCTGTGAAATGTAGCACAGCTCCTTGTACATAGATGGAACCCAGGAAGTAGACATTGTTTGTACACCTAACCCATTTCTCCTCACACACTGCACTTTTGTAAATTAGCAGAAGGCACAGGCTCACCCCACACACCCTACACACACATATAACACAAATACTATTGCACATCAGCTCTGCCATAAGAATGAAGCTACTTTTGATAATAGAATTTCGAACTGTAGCTTCCCACATAACTCTCTATCGCTGTATATGCAATCCCCCCTTTAGTCCATATTATACCTCCGCTGTGCCCATACACACTCCATTTAGACATGTGTGACTAGCAGGGCTTGGCCACCCCCGCATAACTTTAATGGCTAAAAGGCACACACGCAAATTCTCCACAATTTTTGGACTCCGTTCCCTCTGAGGGAGTTCAACCAAAAGCATGTTTGGACCATAATTATGGTGAAAGGTGCTATAAGAAATAACAAAATTAATGAATGAATATAAATTCATGGACCAAAACCGTTAAATATCTCAGACATGAAAAGGGTGTAAATAAAAGGTAAATTTGTACTTTAAATGTACTGTTTTAATATGGCGGAGGATCCAGCCTACATCACACTGATGTCACATGAAATGGGGTAAGGAATTTCATCAGTACTCTCTACAGAGATTGGATGGAGATATTTTTCCCCTGGGCTTGCTTGATTTCCTGTTTAGAGAGGGATGCAGCCTAACTGCCCCATTGGACCAACTGGATCAGGGCCAATACTGATTTGCAAATGGTAAGTGCACTTTTGTAATAGCACAAATGTGATAAAAAATGATGGAATGAAATGTGCCCACTGGAATTCCAACCAGTTATGATTCACTCAACGATTTCCATCCAACACTGTTTGATTTAGGTAGTGTGAGACTCTCTAAAAAAAAGAGCATATGACCAGTGTGTCACGAGCTTTGACACACTCCTACCTGAAGGTTACAAGATCCTCTCTGTGCCCAGGCCCAACCGTGCAGGGGGGGTGTTGCCCTTATCTTCCCTGAGTGGATTCCTGCCACTGTCACTCCTACGCAGACCTACTCCTCTTTTGAATGTCTTGTCTGCCGACTCTTTCTCTCTCCTAGCCATTCCCTTACCGTGGCTACTATCTATCGGCCACCTGGTCAAATTTCCTCCTTCCTCTCTGAGTGGGCTGACCTCTCCTCCTCACTCCTGTCCTCTACCACTCAACTCCTCTTTCTTGGTGACTTCAACATCCACCTAGATGCCTCCTGTCCCCCCACTGGACTCTTTTGTGACCTCTGCGACTCTCTCTCACTCTCTATTCTCCCGTCTGGGCCTACTCATTCTGCAGGGCACACTCTTGATGCTCTGATCTCTTCTGACCTTCCCCTCTCTGTCCCTCTCTCCACTCCTCTCTCCTGGAGTGATCACTTTCTCCTATCCTCCCACCTCATCCTCCCTACCCCACAGGCAAAGCCACCCTCATCATTGCCACCCACCTTCTCGGTCATCCGACCCATGAAGCGCGTGTCAGTTGCGGCTTTCGCTGCCACCTTCTCGCCCCCCCCCCTTCGGCTGACTCCCACCCTGACACAGCCCTCTCCTTGCTCCACTCTGCTATATCTGATACTCTTGATATCCTTGCCCCTGTCATGAAAATCCGCCTGAAGCCCAAAGCCAAATGTAACTCCTGGTATGATTCGGATCTCGTCACCCTAAAACGCAAGTGCAGGGTGGCAGAGAGGAAATGGCGTGCTTCATGTTCATCCTCTGACAAACTGGCCTGCCGCCTGCTCCAAAGGCAATACCGTCTCTCTGTTCTCACCAAGAAGAGAGCCCTTATCCAAGCCTGCATCTCTGCGGCATCTAACAACTCGACTGAACTCTTTAAAATCTGCAAGGAGCTTGCCAACCCTGCTGCAGTCTCTACCTCTCCTGTCCCCTCCCAGGCCCTCTGCACTGCACTGGCCTCCCACTTCATCTCTAAAACTCAGGACATCCTGTCCTCACTCTCCTCCTATCACCTCCCCCCCTCCCTTCCCTGCTCTTCCTCTGGCCCTTCTGCGGCCACCCCTCCTCCCTCCTTCTCTGCCTTTCCCCTTTTTTCTGCTGACGAGGTTTCCAGACAAGTCCGATCTATGAAAGTCTCGTCTAAACAGATTCACCCCTGTTCCTCCAAAACTATCAAGGACTACATCGACTCCCTGGCTCCTGCCCTGGCTGACTTTTGCAACCACTCCTTCGCCTCTGGAGTCTTCCCATCCCCCCTCAAGCACTCCCTTTTGCACCCTCTCCTTAAGAAACCCTCTGCCGGCCCCTCCTGTCCGGCTAACTATCGCCCAATCTCCATCACTCCCTTCCTGGGCAAGCTCCTGGAGAAACTGGCCATCTCCCAGCTTAACCTCCATGCTGAAGCTGTTGATAGTCTCCATGACCATCAATCTGGCTTCAGAGCGGCCAGAAGCACGGAAACTGCTCTCCTGAACATCCGTGAGGACCTGCTCTTGAACCTCGACTCCAACACTCCGTGTGTTCTCATTCTGCTCGATCTCTCTTCTGCCTTTGACACTGTCAACCATGCCATCCTGCTCAACCATCTCTGTGATAACCTGGGTATCACTGGTCAGGCTCTGGCGTGGCTGACCTCTTTCCTTTCCAATCGACCCTCCCAGGTCCAACTTGGGTCCTTCCTCTCTGACATCTTTTTCTCCACCTGTGGTGTTCCCCAGGGATCTAATCTCTCTCCCTGGCTGTTCAACCAGTATCTGGCACTCCTTGCCCACCGCATCGCCGCCCTCTGCCCAACTTTCAGTGCTATGCGGACGATACCCAGCTCATTTTCAGGCTACCCTTGGCCTCCTCCTCTCCCTCCCTCATCTCTGACTGTCTGCTATCCAGGAATGGTGTGCTGCCAATGACCTCTGCCTTAATGCTAGTAAGACTGAGATCCTACTCAGCGGCACACCCACACCCTCCTTCCCTGCAGCTCTCTGGCCGGCCTCTCTTGGCCCTCTTCCTGCTCCTACCTGCAAGGCAAAAAACCTCAGGGTGATCTTCGACTCCATACTCTCCTTCTCTCCTCATATATCTGACGTCTCTAAGAAGTCACATTACCAGCTGCACCTCCTCAGAGGTATTCTTCCCTTCCTCTCCTTCCCCCAGAAGCTCACTGTCTCCCGAGCCCGGTTCTCTCGAAGCTGGACTACTGTAACAGCCTCTATCTTAATCTGCCTGCCTCCACTCTCCGCCCTCTGCAACTCATCCAGAACAGAACTGCGAGACTTGTCCTTGGCCTCAAGCCCAGGGACCGTATCTCTCCAGGACTGAAATCTCTACACTGGCTCCCAGTGGCTGCGAGGATTAAGTTCAAAACCCTCTGCATTGTCCACAAGGCCTTCTGGGACCTGGGGCCTAAATACCTTCAACTCTCTCTTCCTAAATATCTTCCTTCCCGAGCCCTACGCTCATCCGTCTCCAACTCCCTCAGGGTCAGCCGCTTCTCGAAGCAACGAGCTGGGGGTAGATCTCTCTCCGCGGCAGGGGCCTCCCTCTGGAACAGCCTTCCTGCCTCCCTGAAACTTGAGGAGAACCATCTCCGGTTCCGGAAGCACCTCAAAACCTTCCTCTTCACTTCTGCTTTCTCTCTCCCTCTCCCCTGCTAAATTCTTCACCAAAACTGCACTGATTTTGCAACTGGGCCACTCTCACCGACCTCGGTCCTGGGCCCAGTCACTCTTCACTTGCACTGCCCCCCTGGCAACCCCTGCACTGTGGGACTGTCTCCGTATCACTACATCCCCCCCCCCCAGCACATGTCTGCACTTACCTTTGCACTTGCCACCAGCTGGCCCTATTTATTTATTATTTTATTTCTATTCTACTTATTTGTACTGCACTCCCCCTCCCCCTTCCCCTTGCACTTTTTCCCTTCCCCCTACCCCTGCACTTGCGCGGTCTGAATGACACCTGGCCTAGTAGGATCGTTGTCTGTCTTCCCCTTGTTCTCCCCTCCCTGCCTCGTCGCGCCTTGAAACACTTGTGTATAGGCGCGTTACAAATGCCATATCATATCATAAGTCCCAAGCCTGCTGATCCTGGAAATCAGAAAGCACCTAACTGGTGAGGTGCACACAAGTGGGAACATTGCAGAAGTTACTTGTCTTCATTTGCAGAGAGATAATGGCCTAGCAGTTTAAACTGGGCTACCCAACATCATGGCAGAGCCAAGACTCATTTGCATTCGTCTGGTGTTCTACTGTAACAATTCAGGTATGCTAAACCAACAGAATGGAAGCATCCCAGAGGAGATTCAAATGGCTATTCATAATTCTAGATGTTTGCAGCAGGGACTTCATTTAGGAGTTGCCGTGGGTCGCAACTGCGACCCCTGAGGTATCCCTTACTATCCACATGGACTCCCTTGCTACCACTAAAAAATAACAAAAATAATAAAAAACATGTTTTTTCTTCTTTTTTTAATGCAAGGTCCTGGGCTTTGGCCTGCCCCATGTGGCTCTTTGCTTCTGGAGTTGCTGGCTTTCTTGTTCAGGCCCCTTAAAAAGAAACAGGGTTTTCACAAGTCGAACACTTTCAACAGTGACCCTAAATAAGAAATAATAGGAATACCAAATAATTTGTCTTTCTGGAATTATATACAATAATTGCTAGACTCATTAAAGGTTTTTTTCAGGCACACTTCAGGGGGTGAGTCACTGATTTAGTCTGTTTTTAAACACCTTAACTCAGCCTTTCATCCTTGTGAGGTTGATAAATGAGTACCAACGCAGGTTGGGAGATATTACATGTATATTTGTTCTATATAAAGCGTTTAAGCGTGAGTGCTATATAATAACACATCATTATCATGTGCCAGGGACGCCTGCTTGCATTCACAGTAATTTGTTAATATGGGTCTATACACACTCATCTTAATGATACATATGGCAAACAATTCTTGTATGAAATGTATAATCACATTTTAGTCATATCGTAACAATATTTAATGATAATATGCAAAAAGATAGAAGCGTGGCTGGAATGATCTGCCTTGCTGTCCAGACGAAATATGGCCAAGCTGTTCCAAATGGATTGCCCGAATGTGTGGCAGAGCCAAGATTCACCTGCATGTATCTGGTCCTCTTCTGTAACAAAGCAGGCATGCCAAATGAATATAATGGTAACGCCCCAGAAGAATTCCAAGTGGCTATATTTAATTCAAGGTTTTCCGCCGTGACTTATAGAGGTTTTCAGTGAGTCGCCCTATGTGACAGAGTTCATGGCCTAGCTGTATGGAAGCACTACTCCCACTGGTGGCATGTATTTGCCCATTTTTCTCCTGTAATGGCTAAGTAATGAATGGGACTGGAGTGGCCCAAATAGGATTTGCAGTGGATATGATTAATTCAAAGTAATCCATCCACCACCTTTTCTCTTTTTGCGAATACCACCTCAAACAGTATGAACCAAATGTATCCTTAACTGCACTTATCAGACACCCACTGTCTGCGCTTAATTCTTGCACTTGCCATGTGCGATCCACACTGCCATCTGTTGTTCTTGATCACTTGTTCAGCACTTTCCACTCCTCCCCTCCCCCTTGCACTTCCCCCTTCCCTCTCCCCTGCACATGCGCATTCTCAATGTCACTGGGCCTAGTAAGATGGTTGTTTTTGTCCTCCCTTGTACCCCTTGCTTCCCTCGTTGTGCTCTGACACACTTGTGTATGGGCGCAATATAAATCAAATATCATATCATCTCATAAGCTCAGTGTGTTCCTTTTAATTAGAACCTCACACTATAGCTCACTGTATGAGTTAATCTTAGCAAGCCAAGTGGATATTTGCCCTCTACTGCAAGGTCTTAAAGTAAAAGTTTGTTTTAATTGAGTGTCTCCATTTGATTCAACGTGAACCTAATGAATGTGGCATTCTCTGCTGACATTCTCTGACCATGCTTCTGTTTGCTGTGATTCTGTTCTGCCACTCCAGAATGCAATCTGCTGGAACATGGATTTGGGAGCCCAATGTGTAGCTAAACATCAGCAATGGAGCATAGTGGGGACTTTTCATTCTGCCTGGTCTGTGTTGGTCTTCTTTTTATTTCTATATAATCCTTCTCAATCGCCTACCCTTAGTTTTATGTCCTGCCTATTGTCTTGCAATTTCCTTTATTGCTAGACCATCATCTTTGCATGTTTACTGGATTATCTTTATGATTCATGTTTCTTATGGTTTTCTCTTGTCTTGTTCTATTCTCTTCTTCTATTCTGCTTGGAATTGACATCCCATCAATTATTGTATCATTTCATTAATTTATGTACATCGCTTTGGCATAAAGCATTTTAGAAGTTAATAGTATCGGGCAGGAGGATAACTCAGAGGCAAAGTGCTTGTCTTGGGAGCAAGACAACGCTGAGCAACACAAGTTTGAAACTTGGTCCTGCGCTTAGAGGGTGGACGCTGCACTACAAGTAGCCTTTTTTTTTTTAAATGCAAAGATATTTGTATTAAGTGGGCCACATTTCTCCTGTTACATGCATCTTTCTTCCAAATAGTACCTAAGCAGGAAAATTGAAAAATAAATTGATCAAATGTCATAGTTCCTTGGCTTCCCATATTTTAAAAAATCCAGACACTGTATCAGATGATTATCTGGAACCCTATACATATAACCTGTCAAGTAAGTGTAGAGCTACCTGACTCTTCTACTGCTGCTGACCTTCACTGACCGCAGACTGTCTCAAGAATCAAGGCCGAAGGACGCACTAAGCCGAACCTAAGGACTGGGTGGCCATTTAGAGATAACCCCATATCTGAAACAAGGCCTAAAAATCCTAATGGGCTGAACTGTAATCAGGATTTCCCCTGATTTGTCAACTTAGACGCTACTGCAGGGAGCGGAACCATAAGGATAAATCGAGGAACGGTGGTGCGTCTTGTACAGTATGGAAGCCTGCCAGGCTGACATTTTGGCTCAGCAGCAGACGCCTACTTTTCACTTCCGCAAAGGAAATTGAGGACTTTATGAGTTTCCTGTCTGGCACTTTAGAAGGAAGATTTCTATTCGTATTACCGCTCAGCACACGCATCCAGTGATATGTAGATAAGGGAGAACAATGCAAAGCCCAGCGTGTGTAACTATTTGGTCTATTTTTTTTTTTTTTTTTGTCAGTAAATACTTGTGTCAACCAGCAAATTGACAATCCAGCTGATATTCACATCACGGCTTTTGCAACCACAAAGAAGTCAGAGAAGGGGTTGCAAAATTAACCGCCTGTTTTAAAAAGGAGTTAAAGGCAGCATGTGTGTCTGCCTGGCATGCATGTATTTCCTTTAAAACTGATGTGTCTGGCATCCAGACGTGTTATTATCTCTTGTTCTCGTGCCCCCCTTAGTGAAATTGCTCGCTGTTGTCAGTTTCATTGGTCAGCGAAGGTGACTGTGGTGAGGCATTCTTCCATTTCAGAGGAGGAGTCAGGGTCTGATTGGTTCCTCAGCCTTTTGGCCCATGGCCGGGCCGAAATCGCCCCAGGGGAGTGGGGCCGGTTTCTGGCCATGGCTGGGCCAGTTTGGAAGAAAAAATATTTTTTTTCAAAAAGCCTTTCATCCTTCTTAGTTCGATAAATGAGTACTGACACAGGGTGGGTGAGATTGTATGCATATTTGTTCTATATAAAAGAGCTTAAGCGTAAGTGCTACACAATAACATATCATTTGGCCTTCGACGTCTGCTTGGATTCACAGTAATTTAGTGTACTTTGGCAAAAATGCTATTTGATGACACTTCCTGTTTTGTCAAGGGTTAAAAGGTTGTGTTTCATCGCTTCCCGGGATGTCACTTTGGTGTGGGCTCAAATGACATCACTTCCGGTGCAGACCGAGAGGCTGCAGGAGCAGGCGCTTTCATGGTAAGAGGTTCCACAAATATTCAAGTGGACTAAGAGTTTCACCTGCTTGGGGGAATATATATGTGGGGAGCCTGTACTTGAACCTACAACTGCAGGTACTTTGATCCTGTGTGTGTATGGCTCGTGGAAAGTTAGAATGCCTTTCGAGCCGTGGAATTAATCAACACTCGAGTCGGGATAGCCCCAGGCAAGCTTTGGACTTTGATGTTAAGTGAGTTTGATTGACCAACACTGACTGGGAGAGTGACCAGATAATTACTGTAAACAAGAGATGTAGGTGGTGGGGACATTTGTCCATTGAGCTTCTTGCTGCGTGGTTTTAGCAAGCCTACCGGTATGCATGCAGGATAATTACGTAGTTGCGGTACCATGCAAAATAAGCAGGCTCCTGATTCGGTGTATTTTCAGTGACCATTCGGACTGATCTATGTCCTGATATTTTGCCCTCCACAACTGCCTCGCTAGAGCTCAAGAAGGTGGAGGGGCAGTGTGCCTGTTGAGAGTGCTGCTTGGGGTTTATTCAAGGAATGCTCCCAGATTCTCATGTGTAGAGCTCTGAGCACACTCGGATGATCGTGCCTCATAATCTAGACTGCCCAACACATGTCCAGAAGAATTTGGGCATGTTTGGCAAAGATAGATTCACGGAGCCCGTTTTCGTCCAACATTGGTTTTCGGAACCCACAGACTATTGACTGGCCTGCGCAGCGAGCACTGGGCCGGTTGTCCACTTTCTATGTCTAGTGCTCACTGCGCAGAGCCAGAGAGTGGAGTGTGGTGGGTAAAGACAAGCAGGTAAGGAGATCAAGAGGTGGGGGGACAGGGGAGTGGGGTTAGTGGCATTGGGCGGTCTGGGTCTCTGGCAAACGGGCATGGGGGGAGTATCTTTTTCAGTGCATGGTTGGGAGGGGAAAGAGGGGTATGGGCTGAAACCCTTCATTAACAAAGAGAGCAGGGTGAGGGGATCAACAAAAATGCATTCTGCCATTGGCACAGTGGCAGAGAGATGCGGTGGGTGGTTTTCAATAGGTGGTATTCGACGGGTGCGGACTTCTGAGTGTGGTTCTTCTGTGGAAGCAAAAAGATGAAATTATAAAGTGCATCAATTGGTTCAAGAAGTGCAAGTAGTGTTTTTTTCAGGCCTTAAATGGTATGGGCTGGGCGGATATCTCAGAGGCAAAGCACTTGTCTTCCGTCTCGATACCTGTTGCTGCACTTTCAGGTTGGACTCATGCATGAAGCGTGACATTAAAGCAGAAATGTATTTTATTTTATAACAATTTGGCATGCTCTTTGGTAGCACTTATTCGGGAGTTCAAATTGTTATCAATACATTAAAGGGTGGAATAATAAAAAAAAAACACCTCAGATGTGGTGGGTGGGAGAGTGTTTCAGGGGATGTAAGATTCTCTGAGATAGGGAAATGATACGAAAGAGAGACCACAGCCCTTTTAATCTTCTTGCTAGCCCACGCCTGACAACGATTAAGGTCTGCAAGCATCAGCCCATGCATCGCAAGCATTTGCCCACACAAAGCAAGCATTTGACCACACAACGCAAGAATCTGCGCCCACAAAGCAAGCATCAGCCCATGCATCAAAAGCATTTGTCGACCCAATGCAAGAATCGCCCACTCAGCGCAAGCATCTGAGCCCACACAATTCAAGGATTTGCCCACACAACTCAAGCCTCTGCCCACACAACGCAAGCATCAGCCCATGCATCGCAAGCATTTGCCCACACAATGCAAGCATTTGCCCACACAATGCGAGCTTCTGCGTAAGCATCTGCCCACACAACGCAAACATCTGCCCACACCATGCAAGCATCTGCCCACACAATGCAAGCATCTGCCCAAGCATTTGCCCACACAATGCAAACATCTTACCAAGCATCTGCCCACACAACGCAAGCATCTGCCCACACAATGCAATCATCTGCCCACACAATGCAAGCATCCGCCCAAGCATCTGCCCACACAACGCAAGCATTTGTCCAGACAATGCAAGCATCTGCCCAAGCATTTGCCCACATAACACAAGCATCTGCCCACACAATGCAAGCATTTGGCCACACAATGCCCCCTATATTTCCCTGTTGTACATTTCAAGAGTCCAAGTAATACAGTCCTGCTGGTGGTAGTTATTCCATCAACCCTTTACCTGCCATAATAGAAATAGTCATTGCACATTAATTATGCGGCACTGCAACACCTTGTAGGTTTGATGTACCTTTTGTGCATGTTAATTCCTGGTAATCAGAGCTAGGCACCATAATGCAATTAAGTGTTTGAAATGTATACATGTTTGATGTACTCTTTACATGACCTTATGAGTTTAGCCTGTGTAGATAGCTTATTTTATAAAAACAAAGGCTCCTGCCCCCTTGTTGTTCGCTGACAGATGGAGGCTATACAATTTATTTCACTCATATGAGGTCATCCATTGTAGACCATAATAGTGCTAAGCACACATTTCCCTTTTGTAACCAACATTTCAGTTAACCCTGGTACCCCTCACCTGCCATGGGTTAGTGCCATACTCGGTCCCTCATATTACATGAGGGGCGTCATTTCCTCTTTATAGGCACTTTGAGTAAAAAAAAAAAAAAAAGAAAAAGGGATAAACGGTGATGTAATGGGGAAGCATTGGGCACTTGGAGTGAATAAAAGCCCACATACTATGAGGCATGAGACACCATGAGGTGGGGTCCTGGCCACACCATTATTAGGCCAGTGGCCGCAAGTCCTATACATCATCATTGAGGGAGGATAAGAGAGCAGAATTCGCACTATTGCATTTCTCTTGGGGGCCTATGTTGGCAATTAGCACATGGAAGTAGTCATTGACCCCCAATCAGACATTCCAGAGTGCGGCCAATAGTCACTGGTATTGGCTGCATTGCAAGCCGACATGGTAACAATAGAAGACGGTTTGCTACAATCAAGAAATGTCACTGCAATTTACCAGTAAGATTCCTTTGAACAAGACACTCTAATTGAATGCACCAAAGTGAAAGCTAAAACATAAAACAATGCTCTCGCTTTCATATGTACAAATCATGTGTGTTTACATTACACCACATGCATGTTCATGGTGAAGCTGTTCCAGTTTTCAATTAAAATGCTTACCTTAGAAAGACAACTTAGTTCTTTATATATTACAGTGTAGTTACTAACACATTGTGTGGGTTGACTTTACACACTACTAAACGAATTTGTTGTTGTTGTTTTTTTCACTACAGCCCTAAAAGCAATACTGCTATTACCACTATGTGCCAGCAGCTTTACAGACCTCGGGAGGGGTCATAATCAATTGGTAAAATGTCCCTTCACCAATGTATGGTCCTCAGCAGCTTCACTGCCCCCCTTATGGTCCTTGTATTAACTCTCTTTATTTTAGAATCCTCAGACAGGAAGTACAGTCTTTCCTGAGTGCTTGACTGGCCTATAGGTCGGGAAAGAGTACTTCAAGATTTAGAAAGGCCATGTCCCAACTCGTTAATCTGACAGCAATTAGTAGTTTGACACAAGAGCCAGACAATTGGGATACTTAAGCTTTCATGGTTATAAGGACTGGAGGGACATATCTAATATGTGATACGGGCCACTGTGGTAAGCTACAACCTATACTTAACATTTGTTCAGTTGCTGCCAGTGGTCGAAGTGAGCAGGAACGGTCGGGAGCGGTGTTCCTCCAATTTTATTTTTTACTGTTAGCACTACTTTTTGCAACCATTTTCACAATTCCGGAACTATTCTTTATGAAGTTAAAGCACACTTCTCCACTTTACCACTGGATATTAGTTACAGCCAAACTGAAGTCTATTTCACCTTAATTGGCTGTCACTCAGCATGACTGCAACCCTTGACAAATGTGCTGCACGTTGCTCTTTTCTTGCCTACTCTGTCACCCACTGAAGTCACAGCTCCAAGGGGGAAGTGAGAGCCATAGACAGATGGCCTAAAGAAACTCAAGTAACAAAGGACGCCAACACTATGTTAACACATGTGTCCTTCCTTCCTTCCTTCCTTCCTTCCTTCCTTCCTTCCTTCCTTCCTTCCTTCCTTCCTTCCTTCCTTCCTTCCTTCCTTCCTTCCTTCCTTCCTTCCTTCCTTCCTTCCTTCCTTCCTTCCTTCCTTCCTTCCTTCCTTCCTTCCTTCCTTCCTTCCTTCCTTCCTTCCTTCCTTCCTTCCTTCCTTCCTTCCTTCCTTCCTTCCTTCCTTCCTTCCTTCCTTCCTTCCTTCCTTCCTTCCTTCCTTCCTTCCTTCCTTCCTTCCTTCCTTCCTTCCTTCCTTCCTTCCTTCCCTTCTTTATAGTGATGTCTATTAACGCTGCTCACAAATTAACAATTTGATTTAGGGAATAGAAAAAGTAGGATTCATAAGACATCAGGACAGGAATGCCACATAGGAGGTCATTTTCTTCAAAGTGCAAATTGCATGACGGTGACCACCAAGATTGACCCTTACTTGCTGTTGGGTGACCTGCATGCAACCTTTAACTTTTGCAAGGCTGAATGGAAATCTGGACAGCAAAACCAGGCACATTCACCTTACTCTCCGTCCTGTAAATAAGACAAGTGGATCCCTATGGAGTCCGTACGCTGGCGCTAAATCGAGGCGATTTCATAGGAATACATTCTTTATACGCTTGCATGAAAGTTTCATGCAGGCGTAAATTAATTCTATACACAAAATGGGGGGAGGAAAGCATGGCCGAGATGTAAACTCTGTGCTCCTTCTCCATCTGGCGCGCTCAAGAAAATGGGCGCTTTCGGGGAAATGGAGGTTCAGAAGCATTACGCCTTGATGTTATCCTTCCATTTCACACGGCGCGCGTTAGAAAATGACCCCCATTAAGTAAGAAAAGACACGTATGTAAACTGGTCCATTCACAGTAGATAAAAAGCAAGTTAAAATCACCTTTGTAGGATTTTTTCTTTTTAAAGTACGTGGGTGGCATTCATAATTCTGTAGGGAATGATACAACATTCCTTGATGTATTGGGAAACACACCTCTCCTCTCCACGCACATTGCACACGCTCAGGAGCACCAGAAGCCCAATGACCCTTAGGGAGAGCTGTGCCATGTTGTGGCGAAATAAGTACATGTATGAAATGCGACTTTCTTCTTTACAAATACATTTGAGTGCGTGTTTGTGGCTCTGGCGGCCTGGCACCCAGGCCCAGTGTTTGAACACAATTGTTTCTGCCAAGAAAAGATTCCCCACAGATTTCAAAGATATTTTCGTAAAAGGATTTTTTCTTCACTTGCTACTTCTGTCCTTCCTGTAAACTGCCTGGATATTTGTCTGGAAACATATCATGTCTGAATAAAAATAAAATGGAGAATGGAATGAGCAATGTATTGTTACATAGTTGTATGGGCTCCACAATACAGCGGACATGTTCTGTTTCATTATCCTTGGGACTGCTCTGCAATTGATACGAGTTATGTGAGTGCATACACGAGTACGCCAATTGGAGAAGGAAAAAGATATAGCTTCAAGTGTAAAGTAATCCACCACAACACACAATATCATGTGTACAAGTCCACACTGCTGGGGTGAAGTCTACTTCCTCACTAAATGATCGAACCACGGACCTGGCAAACATAGGGTGAAAACAAGCCTTGGCAAAAACAAAAGTTTGGGATTTTGTGTGGGCAGTTCTAGGCATTTCCCAGGCACTGTCATGGTGGTAACTACCTGGCCATGAGAAGACATATGCTGAAAAATTGTGCAAGTACCTGGCCATGTCATGTCAGTGCCTGGCAAATGCCTATACACAATCCACAACGTTTGTCTTTGGCAATTCTTGTTTTAACAGAAATTCAGTGCAAAGAACAGATACAAGGACACACATATAGCTTACATACCAAGGGACTGAAGGCTCACTTGCCTAAGACATGTTGTTACACTAGGAGCTCATGCACAGATGCAATTAAGCACGAACTATCAGAAGACTGCTAAGAAATAATAGTGGCAGCCCTTGTAAAGCACACAGTGTGATGCTTCTGCATGCGAGAGCCACCTCAAAGAGATATCAGAGGGTGTGGTCTGGGCAGAGAGGGACATGTTATGGGATAGGCGTGAGCATGGCCACGGGTCCTTAGTCGGTGAGTAAAACACCAATCTACACTCACAACCAGCGCGCCCCTTTTGTATCCACTGTATCCTCTGTCTGTAGCCCAATGCAACAGTTTTGGTTCAGAGGTGACACCAAAGCACCACCTAATAGTCAAAGCTGATAATGAGGAGATGTTTCCATTGTTGTGCTTTCATTACATTTACACTACTTCTGTGGTCATTTTTGAATGAGTGGAGTGTAACTTCAAAGTGTTAAAGCAAGTTGTAATGTGTGTATGCCTTCTTTTTGCACGTCAGCTCATTTTCATGTCCTTCCAACGTAGGAGGGGCACACAGCTGAGTTTGCATTTCAGTTCTGCTCTCCTCCTCTATCTTCGAAGTGAACCACATTTTACAATCTCACCTGTGCAGAAATAATGTATTCATATTCAATCAAACCAACAGGTGAGTTCGATAGGAATCCATTAGTAAATGCTGCCTGCAAAGCTTTTTTTTTTTTTTTTTTACAAAGCTGACAGAAAAACTGGAGCGTAAAAAAATGAATTGATCACTTTTCTTTCTTCACTCATACACTTTGCGTTGTACATTTTTAAACATGCACGAGGGGAATCAGAAGCACACAAGTGCAAACGTTATAAGCCCCCAGAATTCAATTTGCAATTTTTTAAATTGCCTTGGTTTTGTTGATTGAATTTGGAGATGGAATCTGTTTGTAAGGAGTTCGACATTTTTCTAAGATGTTAGCTCCTAGAGTTATATGGCTGACTGCCAATGTACAGTATCACAAGTAATATCATTTGTATGTGATTCACAAATACATTTGTCATTTTCTAGTTATGACATCAAAATTGTTATATTATATCATAAACATGTAATATTTCATGATTATATTTCAATGGTGATGAGGGGTGCCCATGATCACAAAATCAGCCAGGAAAAATAATCAATGATAGAGGACTCGGGTGCACGTCAAAACCCAGCTTTATTCAGACAACGGATTTAAGCCGGGACAACATACAAGAATTTCTTGTTGTAGCTCTCGTATTCCAAAGAATTACACACTGATTTTGTTACTAAGTTACATCAGAACTGATGCCACCTTACACTATCAATATGCAAAACCTCTGGGGGATTGCAGTTGATTAGCAGGTCAAGCTACATATAGAATGTTTAGGGGTTAGTCATTCAATTGGTGAATACCTATTTGATGGCTCCACCTTGGCCAATCCTTTCTGCAGATACGGTTTCTAAAACATCACTATAGAGCTTATTGATTGGTTGGCACTATCCATTGTGGGCGGTGTGGTAAGGGAACCTTTTATTGGTTGGCATCTAGCTTACCAACCTTGGATACTTTGACAGGATATCAATACACGAGTGAGACACAAGTGGGGGAAGAAACCTTTATGGTCTGCCATATTTCCAATTAAAGAATTCCCCTAATCATCCCAGGGTGATGAGGCCTTCCCTTACTCTTTGAACTTAGCCTTGTGTACAATCTGGTATCTGTGTGCATGCTGAGGGAGTTCTGCAAGTGTTCTATCTACGTTTGGCACATCATGAATAGGCAGTGTTTTCCATATCTGGGTCACGTGCTAGGATACCGTGTTTGAGAGTGAAGTTATTTTTATTTAATAAGGTCTTAGCTAGTTCTGACACGCATGTTGTGTTCTTTATGGCCACTCATGGCGCTGGTTAGTTACTTTCTATGAAACCTTTTGGTATGCTGATCTCGTGAACCTGGACATCAAGGGTTGTTTTTGTGCTCTTATTAAACTTGATTAATTGGGGAATCTACCATGCCTGGTCCTGGGAACTGTTATCTGGTGCCAGCCTTCTGTTCATCCATGACTCATAAGCCATCCATGACTCCCTTCCTAGTTCCTGACCTTGGCTCTTGCTGTGAGATACTACTTGGGCTCTGCATAAACATGTGTTTCTGTGGATTCAACCTTTTGAGTTTTCAGAGGCTTTGAGGGCTGTGCTCATTAAGAGACATGCTGCAGCGTCCATGTTTGGGAAGATGGCCACCTAATTACACTCTCACTTCCATGTGAGGGAGATATATTCGTGTATCACTTTATACATTGGTTATGTTAATGTTCTTCAAGTCTTATGGATGCTATATTAGTATGCTTCATGTCTATATAAATATATTACCTATTGTACGTGTTCTTCATGTGGAGTGCATGCGTTCTTCATGACTAATCCATGCAATTCGACTATGTGTTCTTCGTGTAAACAATGTTAGCCATCTTGTTACTCTCTATCTCTCTCTCTCCATATATACATATAGAAACATCTACCTGACACTCTACTAGTCACCTCATCTATCGTATTCATAACAGTAACTTTGTGGTTTCACTTGGTCTCATCCTCCACCCCTAGGCTCTTGGGGTGGGAGAGCTGTCTCAGTTGCTACCATTTCTCACCTGGACGATACTGGTGAGGGGCATGGATTGGAATCGGTACTTGTATATTCATACAAATATGGCAGTGGGTATTACCTGTGTATTCATCTGCCCCATTACGATGGTCTAGTTGAAGCACCAGCCAACACTTCATCAAATGAAGTGATTCACTCATTACAGATGGCAGCAATAATTCAACTCTCATTCTCCACTGTGAAGAAGCACGTCAGAGTGCATTAACTCGAAGAGAGCTGCATGTTCTGAAATTACTTGACAGCCCTTTTGAACATTGCACCCTTTTCCTTATTTCAGGACTTACATTAAGGGTGTCATTTATTAAATAGTGTTCGTTTTATGTAGAGGACAGCCAAGATTGCCAAGTACATGCTGTTGGGACCCCTGCATGCCATTTTCAACTTTCACAACAGGGAGTGCAAACAGGAAAACAGGTGAAATCATCTCCACTCTTGATGTCCTCCAGTATCACACCCAGGTCTGCGAGCTTCGATGCTGCCTCCCTCTTGCTCACATTTACTTCGGCTGCTCCTGGCATCCATGGTCCTGATCTTTCTAGATTCAATACATACCCTGCTGATCATCTTCTCCCAGTCCTTTCCCAGTGTACGCAGCCCAATGCTTGCTGAAGTCCCCACCAGGCCCCTAATGCTCATTACCAGTGCCACTCATGGAAAACACTGCCAAGTAAATTAGCTGGCTTCATTCTTCTGGCCCATCTCACTGACCAAACAGTCCTGTTGTTGGTGGGCCACCCCAGGAAAAGGCGGGGCTATCTAGAATCAAATCTGCTGTCTAGAGCCATCTTCAGCGCACCAGGCGCAAACTGCACTGAGCGTCCACTTTACAACGCTGCGCAATGATTTTGCAGCTGCTAGTTAGGTTCGAGACTTGCCTTCACTTACTTCCTATTCTAGGGGTGTGCCGAACATCATCTTCGGGTTCAGCTGAATCCTGACTGAAAAAAAGCTATTCGCCAGCAGACAAATAGTTTCTTACTATTCGGTACCAGCCAAATACTTGATCTTCTCAAGCAAAAGCAATCTAGCAACTCAATGGGTAGCAAATATGGGGTGCAGTTAGTAAAAAATAATGGAATTAAACATTGACAGCTTTTCTGTTTAAATATCAGAGGGGATTGCAGAGGTTTGTGCATTGGCAGAGGGAAGGAGAGGCGAGCCCAGTGAATTGCCCATGGAGAAACTTTAAGAATTCACAACAGGTAGTTAAGAAGAGAAGTGCTGAGTTTGCCAGTCCCATGCCCAGAAGAATGGCATGCCCCCGCAAAGAAGCCTCTGAGAGGACCTTCATGTTGGGAAATCCCTTCACTTTTCCTGTGGGCAGTCGACATTTGGGAGAATAGAACGATAGGTGTGATTTCTCTTTATGGGACATAAAGACCTATGCTGTGTTGGGTGAATTGGAAGAAGGGGAGGACATTTGGGAATCAGATGTTTTCCCAACAGATGGGCTGCCTTTACTAGCTCAATAGGACAGGGGATGTGTCAGGTGCATGTCAGCAGTGTGAGATGTCATGTGCACGTCAGCCAGTGTGAGATGTCAGGTGCACGCCAGCCAGTGTGAGACGTCAGGTGCATGTCAGCCAGTGTGAGATGTCAGGTGCAAGTCAGCCAGTGTGAGATGTCAGGTGCATGTCAGCCGGTGTGAGATGTCAGGTGCACGCCAGCCAGTGTGAGATGTCAGGTGCACGCCAGCCAGTGTGAGATGTCATGTGCACGTCTGCCAGTGTGAGATGTCAGGTGCACGCCAGCCAGTGTGAGATGTCAGGTGCATGTCAGCCAGTGTGAGATGTCATTTGCACGCCAGCCAGTGTGAGATGTCAGGTGCATGTCAGCCAGTGTGAGATGTCAGGTGCACGTCAGCCAGTGTGAGATGTCAGGTGCATGTCAGCCAGTGTGAGATGTCAGGTGCACGTCAGCCAGTGTGAGATGTCAGGTGCACGCCAGCCAGTGTGAGATGTCAGGTGCACGTCAGCCAGTGTGAGATGTCAGGTGCATGTCAGCCAGTGTGAGATGTCAGGTGCACGTCAGCCAGTGTGAGATGTCAGGTGCATGTCAGCCAGTGTGAGATGTCAGGTGCATGTCAGCCAGTGTGAGATGTCAGGTGCACGTCAGCCAGTGTGAGATGTCAGGTGCATGTCAGCCAGTGTGAGATGTCAGGTGCACGTCAGCCAGTGTGAGATGTCAGGTGCACGCCAGCCAGTGTGAGATGTCAGGTGCATGTCAGCCAGTGTGAGATGTCATTTGCACGCCAGCCAGTGTGAGATGTCATGAGCACGTCTGCCAGTGTGAGATGTCAGGTGCACGCCAGCCAGTGTGAGATGTCAGGTGCCTGTCAGCCAGTGTGAGATGTCATTTGCACGCCAGCCAGTGTGAGATGTCAGGTGCATGTCAGCCAGTGTGAGATGTCAGGTGCACGTCAGCCAGTGTGAGATGTCAGGTGCATGTCAGCCGGTGTGAGATGTCAGTGCACGCCAGCCAGTGTGAGATGTCAGGTGCACGTCAGCCAGTGTGAGATGTCGCCCACATTTCCCAACACATATTGTACTCTTGGTAGAACCTGGTTATTGGTAAATCCCTTGAATACATTTTGGGCCAGACTGCTCTGACATGAAAGTTTTGAGAGATGAGAGCATCGTTTTGTGTGCACAGGGAGAGCATGAGAACGCTGTATCTGTCGATGGTGTTGGGTGATTGTTTAATGAGAGAGAAACCTAGACAAATCCAGAGCTTTCTGTCCTCTAGTGAGGTGGGGTAAGTCGGTGCGGAGTGAGATTTTGTGGAATTGAGTGACTGCCCAACAGACATGCATCTTCTTAGAGTTTGGAGAGTTTGGGCAGGTTAAGTCACATGTCTTGATCCATCTTTATCGGCCTCTCTGGTGGAGTCCTCTCTCCCAATGGGCTTTAGGGGAGGAAGTCATCTCTTCAAACATAGTAAGGAGATGGAGTGCATCCAAATCGCATATATCCATGGCTTGTGTTCTGCTTCAGTGGACAGAAAACCTTTTTTGTTCCATTGTGAGCTGCAAACAAGGCTCAAAATTCACGTTCCACACAAAATACCATGCAGCTTCCAAGAGATTTCAATGCGTGCAATTTGCTACAGCAATTTCAAATTGCAGTATCCATTTTGCTAATTGCATTCTAGCACTTTGCATTCATGAAGCCTGCACTGAGGATCACTGGCGTTGCATATGCAACATCCTTCCGTACATGTTGTGCCTGCTGTTTTTATTCATCTGTACATTCCTGGCGTGTATGTTTTAAATAAGGATGCTGTTGACTCAACTGAAAAAAAAGCTTTGATACAATACTTGTAGAACTATTTGGTATTATGCTAAATACTAAATATACTATTCAGTACACCCATACAATAGTCGTAGTTAGGATCACCTTTGTGGACTGGAATAGTATGGACATGTGCTCTCATGTTTTGTTGTGGTTGTTGAAGATAAGTAGTAACAAAAACAATGGTGTAATGTAATGAACTGCGTTGCCATGTTACATCCTGGGGAAAAACTGGGGGCCACCCAGCTGAAAACATATTCAAGAAAAGAACAGCCGCGCTAATGGTGGTCAGTGTTCTTATTGAGTCTGTGTTCAAGTGTAAATAATGTCGTAGCAGGGATCTTTTCTACTACTTTAAGGAACAGTGTAACCTCGCCGCCTTATGCAGCCATCCCACTTGCCTGCCTTTGGGCACCTACTGTACCTCTGCTCGTCAGCACAGCCCTTGGGCAGTCTGAAAAGCTAGGATGAGTGGCATCAGGTAAGGGGCAGGCGTGCTTCAGAGACAATATCATCAGTGAGAGACTGTTTACTCTTTGCCTTGCCAGCCTGAATCAGTCTTGAAACACTTAATAAGAATTGAAAAATCGCGAGGTTGCGCACCACTGATACATTCCAAGCAAATGATGCACATTACATGTGACATGTGTTTGCTTGGCCATTGCCCATTCCATATAGGCCTTCTCCTTAGCCTCACTGCATGGCTAGAGTTTGCCACTTCCTCTTGCAGACACATATCCCCATTAGCTTGGCATGTACCATTGTGGAGGCAGCCGCACTCTTCCCAACACGCCAACACTGTATTTGGTGATTGCCACGTTGTACAAGAATGTACAACACATTATAACATAACATTTACCCGATTGTGTATCAACTTTGTCTTGCAGCCGCACTTCTCCGCATACACAAATGGCCCACAAGCAAATCTCTGTTGCCTGGGAAACTGTGGGATTGCAGCGCATCGATCATTGGCACACGCAGCATCATAGGAAGAGAGCTGGTGCCATTATACATTGCCATGCTTGCACGCATGTTCCAGGTGCGTGGAGTCTAGCTAGATTGCAATTCATTCTCCCAAATATGTCTTGCAGATTATCCAGGCCACGTGGCCTTTGCAACATCAGCCTGTAATGCGGCATGTCAGCAACAATGCTGTGCATGGATCCTACTTCAGCTCCTACACCAGGGGTCTGCAACTTCAGGCTCTCCAAATGTTTTGGAATACAACTCCCACGATCCTTTGCCATTGACTATGCTGATTGGGACTGATGGGAGTTGTAGTTCAAAACGTTTGGAGAGCCAAAGGTTGCAGACTCCTGTCCTACACTGACGACACAACCGCACAATTTGGTCCTCGACACGGCCCCAACCCCTGGAGGATTGCTCAGCTGCTGGACAACACCAGAATGGGTCCAGCGATGCTTCCTCTTCCTGGATACCCACACATCATCCCACGTGATTACTCACAATGGCTCTGTGTGCTGGCTTCAACCCTCTCCTACCAGCAGGTTGGCAAGATACCTCATCACCGCATGCATGCATGCTTCACATCATGGACTGCTCCAGATCTCTGCCACTGTTCCAGCCCCAGCATCCATCACTCGAGTGGGATCCTGCTCCCTGGAGAACATTCCCAGTGCCTTCCACTCTTCTGCCAGCTCTCTACAAACTGTCCAAACAGTCTCCCTCAGAACACTCACCCACCCACATACAACTTCCAACAGAATTCCACATTTAAATCTCTCTTCAACATGGCAGCATCACATACACCGCAGCTTTCACAACCAAATAGAAGACACACCACCACATACCACTAGCTGTGTTGGCACTTTTTCAATGCTGCATAAGTTAAACCTAACAACATCAGATGCCTGATCTTTCATGAATGTGCTTGTCTGGTTACTATGGGTACTGAGTGTATAGTCAGGAAGAAAAGTGTAAGGAGGCACATGGGAAAGGAAATGGTCCAATGATGCTTGGATGTGATACCAGCTTGAAGGTGTATCTAAAGTTTCTTGGAGTTTGAGTTATTTGAGTTCAATACACATTTGTTGCATTCATGGGAATGGCTGCTCTGACTAGATGAATACATAATTTCTGAAGAGATATTAAAAATAGATTTTTATTTTTTGAACTTTCGAATTTCGGTAACGGATGACTTCAATAAGCCTCACACTATCCATCAGAAGATGGCGATACTACTGTTCAACGAATGTTAAATGGAACTTGATCTCTCAAACTCTGCGCTAGTCAGATTTGAGCGTGAGCAGCGGCATGGCAAAAACCGGTCACTCCTCGTGGGACCGATATTAAGTGGTGGGGGACTTGCATTTGTGTTATATCCAAAGAAAAGTGTTCAGACAGCTAATTTCCTTTCCCAGTATGCCCGCAATGGGAGCCGGAACTTAACAGAGAACAGACATGGTACATAGTTGCTCCTTGTCAAGTTCGTTCAATGTGTGTTCTCAGATTCAGCAGCGACACCTTTCTATAGAGTATCGTTTTTCCACCTCAAACGCTCCATATGACTCCTAGTGAAGGTTTCGATTATCTTAGCGTTTGACCGATCCTTCCTTGTAGCTAATGCTTGTACCTGATTCAGGGGCCCCGCTCCTCCCAGGGAAAAGATCATGCTAAAAAAGTAAATACCAGTAAACTGATAAAATAAACATTTTATGAAGAGATTGCAACAGACTTTGAGAAGTGACTGCTTTGAGGAGACTAATCATACTCCACCGCTGTGCGCATCAGGGGAAGACTACAAGGGTACTGTAGAGGAGCAGGTGGACACGTTTTCCGTGGTCTCCGCCCCCTCACCACTGTCATATTGGAATATCAGACACAGGGCTACATGTGAAAACCTGTAAATGAATCCATGCAATATTCCTGTACTACGTTGTGTGTATGAGAGATGATATGCACTCAGACAACCATTCAAAATATACCCTCACGTTGAGGCTGGGGAAGGCTGTTATCAGGAAGGAAGCCCACTGCCAAGATGCCAAAATGCAGCTATGAGTAATATGGACAACCTCTAAGTAAAGTCTGATAACAACAGAATGATTTCATAAAGAAGATGTACAAACCTACACTGAACAGATATGAAAAAACTCAAGATTGACGATGTAACTGAAGCATTAAGAGAAAAGAAACATGTACCTAAAGATGAAGTGATTGTGAATATACGAAGGTGAAGCAACCTGCTCATCAACAACTTTAACTACTCTGTAACGCAAGGTAGAAGAGACATATAGGAACATGCTAAAAAAGAGGTATATACATAATGTTTAGGACTGCCATTGGAAGAAAATGAAGGACGGCCCATGTTAAGAATCAACCCTGCTACCTCAAAGTACGAGCCTAGGATTGTAAACTGAAGAACTGATGAAGAAGATGCTTTTGTGTGCAGAATTGTCATGATGCCTACCCCCGGGGACCCAGACCAGGTCCAGCAACCCCGGAAGCAGGCATCAAGTTATTTTGGACAAGCCCAAAAACCCCTGCTAGGGGCTGTTTGGGTGCGGTCCTGGCGCCTATGGTGCCAGGCTCATATGGAGAGTCAGTCCTGGCGCCATAGGCGCCAGGCTCATAGAGTAGAACTTACCTGATGCAGACCATGCTGCAAGCTTACCTGATGCAGACCATGCTGCAAGAGCTCCAAGCCAAATGAGGCTTGGAAGGGACTATTTTACTTAGGGACTATTTTTTACTCGTGGGGGGCTGTGGATGAATACTTACCTGGGACTACTTTGGAGGCTATTTAAACCACGCCCGAAGAGCAGCACACGCTTCGTGTTATTCTGCATCCAGCAGCGTAACGCTCATCGTGCCTGCAAGTCTGCATCCAGTCTTCTGCCACGCCCGCCTCGAGTTTGGAGCTCCTACAAAAAGGGAGAAAGGAGAAAAGGTTAGAACAAGAACAATACGTTTGATCCTTACCTGAATTCCCGATCCATCGCGCCTTCGAGCTGGAAGAAAGAAGTTATTTTATGCGCGTCGCCTCGCCTGCTGCAGCGCCACGCTGAACTCACCGGCCTTCGCAGCATCTTCACATTCCACCGCATCCTCCTGCATGTTCCCACCGCATTCTGGCACCTAAGGAGTAGACAAGAACAGCAAGGTGAGCCAAGGGAATACACAGAGGAATATTAGTTACCCCCCCATAGACTTACCTGATTTTACCACCGGGGGTACTATTCCTCTTCATGGGTCGGCGCAGCTTCCACTGCATCTTCGCCGAACCCCGGCCCCTAAGGGGAAACAAAAGGACAGCAAGGTGAAACAAAGGGACTATCAAGGGGAACCCTCCTCACCACAATAGACTTACCTGATTTTACCGCCGGAGGTATTATTCCCGGAGACTTCATACTTTCTCTCAGCACCTGAATAAGGGAGAAAGCAACAGGTTACATATTGACATTATTTATCGAACTGTGTTGGAAATACAAATCCTTACCAGAATATTACCGGTTGCCACGAGGAACTCTTCACTAGGATCAAGCTGCAATCTGCAAGGAATCGTACAAGAGTGAAAGTCAGGCATTTGAACTTTTATGAACTACATACTTTTCGGAGTCAATATTGTTCTGGAACTCACCAATTCCTTCGAGCCAGTGAAGCAACTGGTTATCAACGCGACCCTGCGCTCAATGCAGGATGGAGAGCTCATCTTTTCAAACCATGAGGTGTGACTATAAGAGGGGACATCAAAGGTGATATGTGGGGAGAACAGCGGGGGTGGGGGATTTACCCTCAACTCCATGGGTAGTTAATTCCCTTTCTCCATTTGCAGAAGAATATTCCTACGGGCCAAGCAAACGAAGCTAGGTGGGCCAGTCCAGTCCGGCATCTCGGCCCTAGGCGTCACATTGGTGGAAACCGCAGCTGTCCAGTTCAGATCGACGCCTCTGTGGGAGCCAGGTGAGCTTAACAAGAATAAAAGAGTACCTTGGCCTGGAATCAAGGACACTATTTCAAGAGATGGGTGAAAAGCACAAATGGAGTCGATTGTGAGACCATGTTCGTAAGACATCTTTCTGCTAAGATTAGGAGAAGAAAGGACATTTTCAGGTGCCAAGTGCTGAACAACCACAAAGGCAAAAGCATATGCGAAGTGGAGTGAGCAAGTCTCTAGAGGCCAAGAGCAGCAATGACACCCAGCACAATATAATCAAACAGCAGTAATTGAGAGGCTGGAAGGGACAACATTGTGGTCTCCTAACATGTGACTTAGACGTCAAAGACAAGGGCTATTTATTAAAGTCAGATTGAGATAGTAGTGTGCCCATACTCCCCTAAAGGTTCCAGAACAGTGAGCAGACTTAAAGGTCAGCTACAAAGGATCAGGTCGATGAAATGTGATGGAATGATTGGCAAAACAATGAATAAATTAACGCAGCTCGAACACCTCGGTTTTGTTTTTACTCATGTGCTGCTAGCCAAGCCGAAAATCCAAGGTTGGATGTGGTTGCCAATCAATCATAAGCCTGCCACGCACTTTTACATACATTGTTTCATTGATTAGTACCCTGCCATATTATCTGCTATACTCAGTATATGACGTGTGTATAAACAGCTCAGGGTGTTTCCCACAGACAAGAGGCAGCTAATGAGATATTAACTCTTATATAATTCTATACGTAGACGTGTTCCCCTAATCCAATCCCTCCAGTGAATAGGTTGTACAAAATACCACATAGGATGATGTCACAAATGACGTATGAGAAAGTATATACACTCTGTCTGAGATTAAATAAGTATTTTACCATCTTCCTTGGGTCTTTATGGTAATTTGGTCTAAAATATTTACTGGTAATTCCATCTAGCGCATAGAGGATGCTTCAAAGTGCTAGAGCACAGTACAAGCAGAGATTAGGGTGTCCTTCAATATAGGTTCTGAGGTGGTGGAGATAGGCTCATTTAGCAATAGTTATATAATAGCTAGTTACGAGGTTTTAGAACATTAGATTCTTAAAATACTTTAGATTAGGTGTTAAATGGCTGAGCATCATCAGGGCTATTCCCTACAGATTAGGGAAACAGAGCTTCAGAATTGAGAGCAAAAGACTAGTTTGGCTTTCTGTCGCGCTATGTTTGGTTAAGTTCTGGAGTTCTTTCATTTCAGTAAAGTCACCTTCAGCAATTCTGTCAATTCAGTGGATTGGATGCTGCCAACAACCTTTTATGGAGTCATCTCTCCAAGCCATTTAGGGAATGTGGCGACGCAATCCAATTTAGTTCGATGATATCAGGATCAGAGCCGAGATTAGGATAATTCAATACTCATTATTTGTTCTGTAATATTGTCCCCTGTGCTGCAGGTCTCTCAATTGTCTCATAATTGTATGTTTTTTTTATTGTTTTGTCCCAATCCAGCTTCCCCCAGGAGCATGGAGGTTGTTAATGTAATTCTAGATGATTGCAGGTGTGGATTTCAGGGGGAGTTGTGGAGAACCAGTTCTTGTGGACCGTTAGGAGTGGACCTGACACATGACTACAAATCACTAGCTGTGTTGATGCTTTTCCTTTGCTCATAGTTCATACATAACAACAACAGATACACGATGTTCCACAACTGCTCTTTTCTCTGGTTTCCTATATTGACAGTGCAAAACTGATACTGATTTTGGCCCTGATACATGGAATTTTATTGCATTGAAAATCAGCACTTGGCGTGCCATTTTACAAGCAAATCCCTGTTCGTTGATTCATGGAATCAACTGCGTGGGAATTTTTCGGGGCTTGCATGAAGTACACGCCAAGCCGGCACATCTCTGTGAATGGTCAAGCACCTTGCGCGAGACTCCAAGCAGAGTGTGAGCCAGACCTACACAGTGACCGAAATAGGGGGTGGAACGTGCAGAGTGAGGAAGAACAAGTGAAAATGTGGGTGTTTTGAGGGACGGTCCATGGCTAAGCAATCACATGCCCATGCCAACACAAATACAAACATATTCATGGATTTCAATGCAGAACCCATCAATTATACGGGCTATCATGCACAGACAGCACAGGAAGAGGAAGATGCCCTGGGCCCAGATCTTCACACCACACACCACGCTGTTTGGGATGCCGGATGACCAGGTATATTCAAGGCACAGGTCCCCCCCCCCTATAATCCTAGACCTTGTCAGGGAGTGGGAAGATGGCTTAGCATCACCCACAATCTGCTCCCAGTCCCTTTTCCCCCTAGATAAAAAGCTGACTGCACTCAGTTTTATTGCAACTCGGTCCTTCCAGTGAATCACTTCAATAGTTGGTGGTGTATCCCAGGCCAACCAATCCCACTGTCTACACCAGGTATTGTCATGCATAACAACATGTGCACGTGTGAGCAGGCACATGTATATGCCCCTAACACCGGTGGAAAGGCAGACAGTGATCCAGGAATTGTATGCCGTAGCACACTTCCCCTGTGTACTAGGTGCATTTGACTGCACACATGTTGCGCAACTGCCCCCCGAATGACAGAGCACATCTACAGAAATTGTAAACACATTAATGTGCAGGTATTGTGTGATGCCAATGCAATCATCATAGAAGTATATGTCAACTTTCCGGGCAGCACACATGATAGCTAGATCTTCCACCAGTCACCCTTGCACTGGGCCTTGGCATCTGGAAAACATGGCAATGCATGGCTCATTGGTGAATATGAATGGTCATGCACATGCATGCATGTGACACACTGAACAATAGACCCTGACAATAAATGATGATGACAACCATGAATACATTTAAAGGGGACAGTGCCTACCCGCTGTCAACATTTATAATGACACCAATTCGGAATCCCACAACACCAGCTGCGGTGAGATACACTAGATCACATGTAGCTACTAGGGGCATAGTGGAGTGCACATTCAGAGTTCTGAAGTCAAGGTCTCGCTCCCTTGACTGCTCTAGTGGGATGTTGCTATATGCAGCACTGGTAGTATGTACAATCATAGTGACTGCATGTATACTGCACAATGTGGCTACACAGTGTGGTGTACCTGTGGAAATGCAGGTGAGACACCGCCCACACCCCACAGGCACCTTCCATGCTGATGGTTGGCCAAAGGAAATGTGAAGAGGCTGCACACACCCATCTGGTGCAATCATACTTCACATAATAACAGCCCCTGTCGAGCACACACACTGATGCCACATCCCAGGTGCCAATCTGAAATGGGGCCTATCCTCCGTGCCCACAACAACACCCTGAGAATGTGCCTCTGGGAGGGCACATTTTGTGTGCCCATTAGACATAAAACAACATGCACAAACTGAGCCCCAGATAAGATTTCTAAGTGGCAGTATACCACTCCCACTTTGCAAAGTTGGGAGTACAATGATTCTGGAAGCAGAGCAAATATACAAATGGAAAAATACATAAACAAGTAAAAACATGTTCGGACAAAAAATGCATCAACTTGGCAACATTCAATTCTTAGCACCTAGTCATTCATGGATATCAAAAGCAACTTGTTCACTAATTTTAATCACCATGCAGTACAGGTTCAAACCTATCCATGTTGATGCGCGCGTGAAAGTATGGGCGCAAGTTTCCACATGTTACATACATAATGTGAATAGGGAGACTCAGCATCCCATATTAAAATTACCACCGAGTCTGAGACAATTTGTAAGTGAGAAAAAGTAGTTGATACACCCCAAGGGCCTGATTCACAGAAGCTTCAAATAATTGGGCAATCCAATAGGGAAACACTCTCTGAATCATGCCCCTAATCTTTATGGCTATGCAAAAATCTCCAACACAGTCATAGGAACTTGAATCTTGTAGTACAACCAAAAGCACACAACACACGCAACAAAGTCCCTGACCACCATCAAAGCGACAACAACGACTGGTGTGCATGTAGTGACCAAAACACACACATGAGACCACAAGTAGGAAGGCATACTACCAAATGGATGTAAAAAAAAGGACATGTGAGGACAGCGCATGTCCCAGAACATTAAACAGGTTGAGTTGCCAACCCATTCCCGACAGAAAATATACTCACAATACACAGTCACATCAAGGCTGTCATGTCGATCCAGAAAAATGCAAGTGCACTGCAATAAATATGCACATCCCACATTATGCCATGTGTGCCTGCACCAGCTGGACTGTGCAATCCATGGAGTTCCCCGTCTGTCAGCCTGGAAACCACCAAACCCTGATGCTGTGTCCTGTACACACATACAGCAGCAACTTCACATTCAATCGCATCAACCATATTCCCATGCACAATGCCTCTCTAGAGAAATACAAAAAAATGTAAGGGCAGGCAACACATCCATGCACCCAAACATACAGCAACATGTGCCCCCCTGAGTAGCATGCAACAAATGCAAACAATAACTCACCAGCCACCCATCACCCTGTGTCCCTGCACCCAAGCAGTCAGATCCCCCCTTCTCACGCCAATGCAACATGAACACCCCACACATTGGGCCTCATTAAGAGGTAGGAGGTAGCCATGGTGCTATTAGCGCCATGGCTACCCCCTTACCACATTCCGGGTCCGGGTTCTTGAAATAGGGACTTACCGGGTCATTCCAACCTTGGAGGACCCGGTAAATCCACATTCCGAGAACCATTCCCCATTCGCATTCAAGCACCTATATGGCTCAATGGGAATGGGGATGGAGCTAATAACGGGCCCACTAATAGCGGGCCCGTTATTAGCTCTCTGGTCCCTTAGCGGCTCCCGCTAAGGGCGCCTGGTAATACCAGACGCCCATAGTGGGACCCGATAAGGGACCTCGGAATAGAGTGGTAAGGGTTTACCCGCACCAGTCTCCTTACCGTTGCCCGTTAACCCTTACCGCCCACCTCGTAATGAGGCCCATTGACACCTTACCCACCCACAACACCTACACTCACTTCCCCCTGTGTGCCATTCATTGAAACTCTTACCCATTATCATGATGATGGGACATTCTGAACACTCGCATCTGGCCACAGTCGGTATGACACTGAAAGGACCCCCAAAAACAGACCACTGAGAGGATGGAAGCCCAGGATCCCCTTGGAAGTTCTCCTAATATCACAATATGACATCCCCTCAATAATGTGGCACTGGGACAGTGCAGTAAACACTGGCAGGGGAGCCGATGATGCAACGTCCAAGAAGATGTTATTGAAAGATATCACCAATTGCACAGAAGATAGGATCTGACAGAAGGCAGCACCTCAAAGAGGCAGCCGTCATACTGGAAGGCAGCACACTGAGGAAACATGCTCGAAACACACAAGCAGACATGAAAAAGCAATGATAAACAGAGGGCAAGGTCACTGGCACACAAAAGGGAGCAGACAACAGGAAAGTGGAAGGGAAGGCAGACTTCACTGGGACTGGATTGAATTGGGTCTCATGGGCTTTGAACGGAAGGGAGCATTGAGATGCACTCAGCAGCTGTCAACATGCCTCATACAATCTGCTGGTGTACTGTACACAATACATGTTCACCCTGGCAAACAACAACCCCTGGAAAATGGTTTGTGCCTGCTGTCCGTGCAGAACATGGCTTCCAACAAATGGCCAGCAATGCTATCATGTGTGTGGATTTGTCTTGGGACAGTATCACAAGAAGGGGAAGAAGGACTAAGATTGGACGGCCTGCGTGGGTAGACATGACTATTGAAAACTCATTGTATGGGATGCCACGTGGCAGGCAAGACACATGTGAACATTGCAAGGAAACGCTCACCATCCCAGCCATCCCCATGTGTCACAGCACACAAAGAGCTGGGCCTGCCACCTTCATGACAACTCACCATCAAAGGCCCTACAGTGACAGCCTCCCTCAAAGTTATCACCCTGCAACCAGTTCCACCCTGATTGGCTTGAAAAAACTTCATGCATGGACAAGCCAGCCTACCATCACCACATGTGACATGCACCCATGAAGCTGAACCCGTTCACCTCAATACAAGTAAAAGAAAAGCAGCCCCACCCAGGACCAGATTCCCTGCCACAAACCACAACAAAAGTGACACCCTGAGTACTCACCTGCACATGACACTCCCCTGGATTGCATCCACTACATCACACCTGGAAATACATTTTCAAATCACAAAGACATCCATTGAAACAACATAAAGATACTGGACATCCATGACAACTCATGTATGGAACAATAAATGGGCATGTACCACCCAGTGTCAAAGGTTGACAAGAGGGAGACAGGACACAGAGTGACGATTGCCTAGCAGTGTAGTGGAGTGGAGATAGAGAGAGAGAGGGAGAGAGAGGGCAAGGGAAAAGCACTGCAAGGAGGAGACTGGCTGGAGGGTAGATGAGGATGGATATGTCTGACATCACAGTGGGAGAGTGCAGAGAGAAGTTGTCCAAGAGAGGAAGACGGAGACATGAACAATTTAGCAGCCTGGTCAGAGAGCCTGGAAGGAACAGAGAAGGAAATGTACCACATGCCGTGGGCCATGAACGACAAAAGTGTGTGATGGAGAAGGGCAGCCTGGCAAAGAATGGGCAAATGTGAAAGGTCAATCAGCAGCTCTACATCAGGCATACCACGGCAACAGCCACCATGGCTTGGAAAGCAGAAAAACACTCATGTACGCTACATCCCTGCAAAGAAGTGCCTACAACCACATTCCCATACCCTACACTAACCAACATTCACCCCAGTTGGACACCACAGTAAATGGAGCTCAGGACAACATGCAGCTGTTCACTCACCCCCAACAGACCACACACCATGAGTGAGACAGTCCCAGTATGTGTGCATGGGTCCCAGGGTGCACTTGCAACTCACACAAGGAGAATATATGAAGACACTCTGTGGGAAGTAGATAATGTAACACATGCATGGAGTGCAATCACCGGATGAATCAGGATCACTGCAACAACATGGAACATTGCATTTCACCAGCCATATTTCTCAATCATGCATGCAGCACATATGTATCAAGATTACATATACCCATTGTTACCTGCACATCCCATCCTGTCGACCTCAAGGCAGCCATGGCAGTAGACACCACTGTGCATGGCTGCATGTTCAAAATTACATTCATCATGTCTTTGAGAGGACAACTGCACATCTGAAGGGGAAGACAAATAAAAGAAAAAGAGTCCAGCTTGGAAAGGGCAAAACTAAAACACATGCCGAAATAAAAAATAAAAGACTACACCGGTCATATACAAAAGAAACAAAAAATGTCGATCCTGGACTTGAGGCGGTGGAGTCCACCTTAGAGGGGGAGGATGCATGTCAATAGCGACATGAGTGAAAAACAAAATAAAACTCCCCTGCATGGACTCATGGACCTCATAGCAACAGTTGACCATGATGATGGTATGTGCTGGGACCCCCATCCTGCGGGTGATCTGCCGTTGGTTGTGGTTTTGGAGCCCTACAACGCAGTGCTGAGGCCTGGTCTTCACTGTCCATGGCCAGCCGTTACATGGTTGAATGCACCAGCAGAGTAAGGGCGGTGTGGTCTCCATGCATGTCCTCAATGATGGCTGCAGAGACTGTATGCACACTGACCTGTGTGGCATTGGGTTGCTCGGACAGTGTCTACCTGAAGGCATACATCTCCTTGTGGATCAGTGTCCTTGTGGCTGGGAGTTTGTTATGGATAGCAGTCCTCAAGGCCTAAACCTCACACTTCAGGGCCTCTCTGTGTGCTTGATCATCTGTGTGCAGGGACTCCTGCAGACACCTCAGACCAGCATGTTGGCCCATGATGTTGACCTCCATGCGCAGTCTGTGGGAGCGGAATGAGGACCACATGAACTGCAGCTGGTGCTTTTTCCAGGCCACTGGTGGGGTGATGGTCTTGGCTATCTTATCCATGCCCTATGCCCTCTGGGATTTTGTCCAAAACATTGCCCTGTTGGATGGTGGCATGCAACATCTGCTGCTCCCACACTGTCGCACCAGCCAGCACACATCCACCATCTGTGAGGGGCCCATGGTGGCCTTATGCAAAGGAACATGCCCGTTGCTGTGGTACCTCTGTCATTGGCTGCAGGTCTGCAACCCTCCCTTGGACATCAACCCCAGTACCTGATGTCAATTCATGGGAGGGTGGACTTGCAGCCATAACCACCACAGACGGGGCCCACCACTGACTGGCCTTGTGCAGCCAAATGCACCACTGCAGACTCAAGGGTGCCAACTGATCCTCCCATTGGTGCACTCATGTTTGCCTTCTTTGAGGCATACATATCTGGTTCAGCATCAAAGCCATCTGAGTCCGAAGAGTTTGCAGCATGACTGAGGATGGTCTGGAGCACCAGTGGGTTCTCACGACGTACAACACCATGTCCCCCACTTGTGGTCACCACTAACCTTTCTTCCTCCTCCTCCTCTGCATCTGGTGCATCCTCACCTACACATGTTACAGATAAAGACATATTGAGCCATGTGCCATGAGACACAAATGCACATGTGCATCAAAGAGCACTCAAACAACAAATGGCAGGACATGCAGGCATCAGACATTGTGCTTTCACACACTATGAGCTATAAGCAACAGATGCATGGCATTTTCTGATTAGTATCCTCCTCTCTTCCGGTCCTGTCCATGCCGTCGGTGGACACATTGACATACAAGACTGATGTAAATGCACAATGATGGGCCATGCAACTGTCATGTCTCCACATATATCAGGGAAAAGTACTGCACATGTGCCATTGTAGTGCTGAAGGACATCAAATGGCAACAGTCAGCCGCCCATATCCAAAGCCACCACCATGGTCAACACATGACACACAAATCAGGATTGGAACAGAGAACTGAAGACATTGAGGTCGTGGGGGAAGGTGAAGAAAGGGAAAATGCTACTGAAGGGGTTCAGCTGAAAGTGGGCCTATTAAGCAAGGTCCGTGAAGTGAAGAGATAAGGAGAGAGGATTTGACAATGACAAGAAGGTCCATTGACCCACAAGAGGGTGAGGGGAGTGCGACCATGTATTGCGGCCAAAGTGTGGGAGGAAAAGAGGGAGCAGGGCTCACAATGTGTAGGCTCTCTGTGTCACTGGAATTGAGGCAGACACTGATAGCAGTGCACCATGCCTATATAGCAGACAGGCAGTAATATATGAAAGAGGATGAGGAGGAGGCAAGAAGTGAGACTTGTTTGATAGCTGCATGCCATATACATTACATTGGCCCTGCTGTTCCTGCTCCAGCTATGCTGGTGGGGAGGCTGTGTATGTGTAAATGTCGAGCGCATACAACATATCCTGAGACACAGTATTTGGGCATGGTGATGAAGGTAATACAAGGTCCATGAGTAGCATGTATGTGCAACAATCAACCCCCACAGCAATGCTTCCGGCATGGGTGTTTTTGTTTGCAATGCAGTCCCTGTATATGCATATCATTCCAAAATGCTGAGTGAAAAGTTCATCACTGTGCATGCTCAGACTGTGAACCAGCACTGCCTCAGATACCTATCACATAAGGCATGTTGCAACAAAGCCATCATGCCACATCTGGGTGTGCGATACAGCTGGCATGTCTAACCTTATCAGACAGCTGACACAGATGTGGGGAACTGTGCATGTATCCAGTTCATAGAGAGGCCAATGTCTGTGCAAATGCACAGCACAATGATGGAAGTGACAAGGCATGTGCCTGTCAAGTATCAACTGACAGACACATACAGGCCTTTGACACCACACAGGTGCCTTAAAATGTAAGTGATTTGATATGTTTGAATCGCTACCATGTACATGCATAGAATGGAATGCAGCCAGGTACACTCATTGCCATTCATTATTTCCATGACCTACCACATGGGCTGTCTATGGCCATGTGATTTTCATGTTGCAAGGATGCCAACCTCTGAATGACAATCCACCATCAGCTATTGTTCACCATGTAGTGAATAGCATAACCCCTTAATACACTAATTTAAATAAGCAGCAACATAATGCCTGCAACTCGGGGCTGTGGTATGTGGGCAGTTATGCACCTTCACTCTCGGCACATCACAAGGCGTGCTGACAGAAAACTCAGATATGCATCATGACAAGACATCCCGCAGGAGCAGGTGACAAATGGAACATGCAACTCAGCTTGAAATTATGTGGTAGTTGAACAACGATTGCATGTACCAGTTTATAAGGGCAGAGTGTAAGAGTAACATGCCAAAATAATGTAGCACACAACAGTACATGTTGGTGTCTCATGCTACCCATGTACCAGAGGAGTCCCTATGGGTTGTGTACTGCCATACATGTCCACCACATGGGGTACTGCCAGAATGATGGCTATCTGACATGAGTCTGAACACCTGCAAAAATGCATTACCCAGGGATGTCATGCAACTGCAGCCAGATGTGCCACTACACAAATAAGGTGGGTCACTCATGACTGGCAAAACATACGATGCACAATGACAGCCACTCACCAGATGTGTCCTCATAGTTCTCCAGGCCTCACATGGTTTGCACCTGCACAATGAGAATGAATTGACTCATGGCCTCATTATGGAATGTCAGCTGCTCCACCTCTGGCGACCTCCCTCCAGTTGCCAGTGCAGAGGCCAGGTTGACACTGAGCTTGTGCTTGGTGCGATGGGTGAGGTCATTCCAGCACTTCCGAGCTTGTTCAGCAGTGCACAACTCCACCCCTAAAGTGCTGATCTGGTCCGTAACCCGCTGCCAATGTACCATCCGTTGTACGGGTGTATTGATGCTCCCCGCATACAGGCACATATAACTATTGTAATCAGTCATGTCGTCAATGAGGATATGGAGCTCATCATCAGAAAAGTTTTTCTTACTCTGCAGGCCAATGTCCTTTGTTGTGTCTTGGGGTTGAGCCTCTTCCTGCCATGCAGGGCGCCCCTTCTTTGCCAGAGTGGCACAAGGTGTTGGCGCTGACCCTGTCTGGCTGGGACCATGTTGGTGTCCAGGTGCCAGGTGTTGGGTGTCATGACCCACGTTTGGACTATTATGCTGCAACATTTGGTGTTGTGGGCTTAGGAAATCCAAGAGGGCGGAAAAGCCCACATTTGCGTCAGAATCCAGGAAAACCGTGCAGTTTTGGCGCACACCAAAATGTTCCCCTGACCTGCCACCCACCAGTGCGAGCGTGAAGTGCCAGGAGTGCCATGGGTGAAATGTGTGCCAAAGGAAAAACAGCAGTGCCGGTTAGCTAAAAAAGCGCTTTGAAATCACCTTTGTTTCTCTGAAATGCAAGCTAAAAATGCCTATTTTAAACATTGCAAGATATTCAAAAATCTCACTGAACACCAGCAGACATTTGTCAGAATGTATTCTTGTGTGCATACTAAATCTGGAAAGAGAAAGAGCCCAAAACAATGTTTATAACAAAACTGGCTGGGCTGTGGACGTCAGCAGCTCAAGTGAAATTGGACTGAAAGACATTAAAATCTAAATGTTTAAAATAAATGAGTGACCTACTGTTGAGTGTCACATAGTTTGCAACTGTTAAATGTCATAGTTTTGAACTTAGAATCAGCGTTCTAGCTGCATGTGTAAAAATTGCAAGTTTGATTTGAATGTAGAAAACTGGGAACTAAAGTGACATTTAGCTGAAGCCTGGCTTGAAGAGAGTGAATTCTGCCCGGCAACTACCACCGACAGGAGTGGAAACTTGATCAGCAGCTGTGTTCCCAGGCCTGGCTGCATTCTGCTGCCCCCACCAAAAGGAGATGACACCTCCCCGATTGAATCAGGGGAGGAGCACCTGGGGACTGCAGGAAACTAAACAAAGCACTGTCCTTGGCCCAGGCAAATGTTAAATTAGGGGGGTCGTAAATGGCTTCCTCTTGGAAGGAAACGGGGAGGGGCACTGCATCTGTGAGCAAGCTGAGCTTGGGGTAAAGTGGATAAACCAGAAATTCCACCATGTGCTTTGGAAAACCACACCCCTTTGGGGCCAGAGCATAATTTTAAAAAGATGGATAATTCATAGCGCAGACTTGTAAAAATTATATAAATAATATCATCATTCTTGTGATTTTTCTGTGCACATTTTAAGAGGTGTTAGGACTCTGTGGTATGTTCTTGGGGATAGTAGCGGAAAAAAGGTTGGTACTCCAAATGTATGCATGTTAAAAATCTGACACTTTATCATCTGAAACCCATATCCCTGGTGCACATTTGTGTAAAATCTGGAAAGATTTAGAGGTCGTTATCTGGATGAAAAGGGGAGAATTCTGTCATAAGTGGACACAACATCTTACAAAAACAGGGATCGGATGGTTTGGTGCTACAGAAAATATGTTAACTGGACATATAATATTAGAAAAATGGTACATAGATAAACATGTATTTGGATCAGAAATAGATTTGTGTGCAATTTGACAAGGGGAGGATCCTCTGACCATAAACCTACCTCATCACTCTGACTCACAACCCAGTTCCCACAATCAAGGGAGAGAGGAGGAACTGGCCAATGATAAGTTGAGAGGGTTGGGCATGCAGAATGAGCCGACCCACCCACTTTCTAAACACATAAAAGGAGACTGTGCAGGACAGGTAGAGACATTCAATTTCCATTTCCTTTCGGAGCACGATGACAGACGACTTCACATCCAGAGATCCAGACTTCAAATCCATCAATCTCCAGAGACCAGAGAGACCAGACCCAGACCAGATCGCTGAGAGCTGACCCAGATCACTGTGAGCAGAACCAGAGAACCAGTACCCAGTGGCGAGAGAACCACAGCCAATCCTGACCCGATCTGTGACGAAGTCGCATTCCTGTCGAACATATAGTGTGAGTACTCAGCCAGAACTGTGCAAAACCAATCTCTTAGTTTAAAATAATCTAATTCGAACTATTTTAACCTATTGAGAACTAGGAATTGTGTCCCTTCTTTTGATTCAAAGCTGCAAAACTGTCTTCTGTCATTCTGAACTTTAAAATTTCATTTGGAGAATCTACCTTCACAAAATCGGCCGTATCTCGGGAACCGTTTGTCCTAGGAACGGAATTTAACTTTCATTCTGCAGTTAAGATTCTAAGCTTTACAACGAGCCTAGTTACTTCGTCATTGCGCTCGACGCACGCGACTAAATTGCCGCGATTTACATTTTGCTTCATTCCAGCCACGTGTAAAAACATTTATCTTTTACTTCCATCACGGAATTCTGTTTTCAACTTGGTAACCATCCCTGAATCATTGATAGGGCTGGCCTGAACTGATTTAAAGTATCTCTCACTCACCCTGAACCTCCTATAGGGAATTAAAAGCAATTTGAGTATATTTTTCACTTCATTGCCACCACATTTCAAAGGATTTTGCCTGTGTTTAAAATCATACCTGTTTTCCTCTAAGCTCGCTGGGGGGAACTGGAACTTTGTATTGCATTTGTGTGTATTCCTGAGAATTGTGCGTGTTACTTCCATCTCCTTACATTGCATAGGGGGGGAGTGAATTGTCAAAGAAAAAGTGATCACATTATCTTTTGCTGAAATCATATCAAGTTTATTCCTGTGTTGCTTCTTTTCCACCTTGTATTTCCTTGTACCATATAAAGCATTCTCAGCTACCTTATCCTCTATACTACTCCTAAGTAATTACCCATTGTACTAGTATCACATCATCCATTGTTGATCACTCACTGTCATATGTCTAAGTGTGATATCAATTATTAATTTATTATAAAAGTGATATATATATATATATATATATATATATATATATATATATACTTCTTGGCTCAGTGGGGTCAGGGGGATTCTAAGAGAGGGGTGTTATATAAGAGTTGTCATCCAGAGTACACAAACTGAACATAAAAATATATAAATAGGGGCTTCCCTTGAGCAATCCCAGACAAGGCACTGACTTAGTGGGAACGCTTGATTGGAGTCATTAACACAGGCCACCTGTGTACTGGGGGCAGAGGGCTGCAAATATCACCTCTACCAAAGATGGCATCCTGGTGGTTCGGGTCATGGGTGCCTATGATGCCCTCTTCTCCCATCTACGCAGCTGGGCAATTACACAAGGTTGCAAATCTGGAACGAGATCACAGCTGGCATCAAAGTGGATGGGGTGGCAGACTGCCCCAGGAACACGTTGGGATGACATCAAGACCCATAACCGTTCCAAGGTGGTGGCAGCCACTGACACAGAACCCACAGTGGAGCTGTAATGTGCTGACTTTCACTGGTTCACCCAAATGGAGCTGCAGGTGCTTGAGAGGTTCTATTCAGACCTCCACTCCCAGTTCTTGGCCTGAAGAAGTCATCTGGATGCCGCTGGTGAGTACCCATGTTGGACAATGCTCTACGGCATATGTGTGGCATGCATGTTTGCAGATGACACATGCTGTTTGTAACTTGTGTGTGTTGTGAGACACAGCTAATTGCTGGCTCATGCCAATGTAAGCCATTTGTGGCATCAGACATTGTATACTGGCATTTGCATGAGTATTAACAGATTGCACATTAATGGCTTGATGTACTTGGGCACATGCAGTGTGTGTGAATGGAGCAAGTGATTGGACATCACAGAAGTGGACATGCTATGTTGTGGGCATGTGAGTGATATGCATGATGTAAAAGTCCATGTTTGGCAGACCTGACAGTGCATCCATGGAGGCACATCTGCTGATAGTGAAACATGTGCATTTATGCCTGCATTTGTGGAGTTGATGAATTGACGTCTCTGGGACTTGGGTGAGACCTCTCATCCCACTGCATTTGAGACACAAGTGTATGTGTGTACATACAAGATTTGTATGCTTGGCCACCAGACTTTTTTGTTCACAGATATGTGTGCAGGTCATGCTGTTGCATGTGCACATTGGTGACTGTGTTTGTGTGGGCAGGTGCCCTGGTAATGTTCCCACGCACATGGCTGCAAGTCATTCTTGTGTTTGTTGTTCATTGGTATGGTGGCGTTACCTGTTAATGGCGATATGGTTTGTTGACATGTGTCATGATTGTGATTGGGCCTTCACACTACAATCATGCAGCATTAGCAATTAAGATTGCCTGGGCACGTACATGTGTATGCATCGTGTATGTGTCATTTCATGGTTGGTACATGCTCATGTTTATTTTGTGGATGGCACAAATCCATCGTCGGTGGTTACTGATGTCAATGCTTTTTTTCCCAATTTTCAAATGTTGTTTCAGCTTGTGAAGAGGACATAGGCATTGCTGTGGAGCATAAGGGCAGGGACAAAACCACCAGACCAAGCACACACCCCGGCCAGCCCAACTTGAGTCCACATCATCGGAGCTTGAGTTGGCTGGGGGAGTGCAAGTTCCATTGGGTGGTGCTGCTGGGGGTACGTCCCAGGTGGTTGTTGTGGTGGGGGACTCCTCAGTGGCTGTGGGTCAGGGTGTGGAAATGGAGAGGCCATCCAGGGAGGAAGGCTCTCTGGAGTCATCCAGGGAGATAAAGGGGGTGGCAGAGGTGGAGGCAGGTGAAGGCCAGCGCATAGGGTTGGGTGGGGGCATCCAGGAGGGTGTTCAGGCTGCAGCCAGGGACAGGAGTATGTGCAGTGCACCGTGGAGGGAGCTGCCCAACCTCCTGTCCATGCTCCATATGATGCAGCAGTGACCCCCACTGTGGATGCCTCCACTGATATCATGCTGCCTACTTGGTGCCACAGGGATTAGCGCTGAGATGATGCATGCCCTGCTGGATGGGATTGCACAGAGCACAGCCTTGATTTGTAATGATGTGAGAGCTTTGAATTCTGAGCACTCACAGCATCCCAAATCAATGGCACTCTACCTGGGCCAGCTGGCGCATGTGCTGCTCTTGGGTGGTCTCTGTGCACTGGCACATTCAGTCGCCTCCTCCTCTGTGCCCCAGTGGTCCTCTGGGGGGCCTTCCTTACCAGTTTCCATCACAGCCCCCTCTACTCCAATACCACCCACAACACCCAGTCTGGTAGTGAGCATGTCCCTGCTTGAGGTGCAAGTCCCAGAAAGTACAGAAGTGGCGGTTGCTGTGCCTGACCAGGCACCTGCACAGGAACAGGCATCAGTGGGACAGCTGGAACATCAGGACAATACTGGCGAGGACATGGTACAACATCCAGATGGCTGGGCTACTTGCACAGTGTACGCTTAGCCAGGCAGCACCAGTATAGGAGTGGCCTGGGGAAATCCTCGCAGTGCCCATCAACATTGAGGAGGCAAGCGGGTCAGCAACATACTGTCACCTGGCAGGAGGAGTGCAGGTGCTTTCACAAATTGGACTGATGGTGGAGAGGCAACTGGCAAGGATACCACATGTTGCTTGGGAAAGGGCAGAGGTGATGGAAGGAAGGACACTGAGGCGGGTTGCCATAATGGATGAGGCTTGCAGGGATACAGAGGAAAAGGCGTGGAGGTTGAGGGAGAGCCTGCAAGTCGTCCAGGACCAGACAGCAGCCCACCTCCAAGTGGAGGACGATGAAAGTGACTCTACCATGGAGGATGTCATGAGGGACTATTGAGCCTTCTGCCTATGTATATAGTTAATTGTGCTGTTTTTAGTTTTGGACTTTGTTCATCACACAGTTGTAGTCTGTTCATGTGCTGTATTTTCTTTGGTTTCAAACAAAATAAACTCATCAATTGTGGAGTTGGGGGGGTTGCCCACCAATACATGGCCAACCACCAACATACATCATGTACAAGCCAATGAGTGCTCTCAAGTTATGCTGCATATCTGCCACTGGAATGCTTCATCATCACATGTTATTTCATTTATACCTGGCTGTACACATCATCCCATCATCCATCTGCTTGGCTCACAAGCTGTCAGACATCCTTCGCATTAGCCCGACACATGGTTGTCCAACTTGTGTTAATTGCAGGGCCTTGGAATGCTATGTTTTCCTACCTGAGTCCCTTCATTCATTGATTGTTGCTTGCTACTCTGCCCTCACATTACATGTGACTCTGTCCTATCAATGAAGACTTGGAATTGTGTCCTCATCGGTCATTCACCTACAGCATTTTAGGCCATTGCAATAGCACATTGGCACAATGGTAAATCACATTGAATTACATAACTTTAGTGTGTCACATGTACATGGTGATTTCACTGTGTCGCTGGTGCTACATTCTCCTGTCCTCTTGCTGTGCCACTGGTTGGGATGTACCGAGGAGTCCTGTAATGAGCTACACATATGGATTCTGCATCAGTGCCCCCAGTTGTTATGTCTATGGGTGGTTATGTGGTCAGTGTGGTTCATGTTGGTGACAGGCCAGTGGAGCTGAGTTAAGTTGTTGTTCAACATTGGACTGGTATGACGGTTATGTGGCAGGGCCAGGCTGTGGTGTGATATCAGAGTTGAGGGGGGCTGTTGGGTGGTGTGAGGACCTCTAGGCCTGCAATGGTTGGTGTCGGAGATTAGGGGGGCCGGTGGGTGGTGTGAAGACCTGTGGGGCTACCTGGGGGTGGTGTTGGAGGTAAGGGGGGATGGTGGTCGGTGTGATGACTTGTGTGGCAACCTGGGGGTGGTGCCGGAGGTGAGAGGGGCTGATCGGTGGTGTGAGGAACTAGGGGGCTGCCTAGGGATGGTGTCGGGGTGAGGGGTGCTGTTGTGTGGTATGAGGACTTGTGGGTCTTTCTGGGGGTGGGGCCAGAGGTGGGTGGGCTGATGGGTGGTGTGAGGACCTGTGGGACTACCTGGGAGAGGTGTTGGAGGTAAGGGGTTGGTGTGAGGGCCTGTTGGGCTGCCTGGGGGTGGTGTCAGAAGTGTGTGCAGGCTGGTAGGTGGTGTGAGGACCTGTGGGCCTACCTGGGGGGGTGTTTGAGGTGAGGGGGGCTGTTGGGTGTTGTGAGGACCTGTGGAGCTGATTGGGGGTGGTGTCAGAGGTAAGGGGGTCTTGTGTGTGTCATGAGGCCCTGTGGGCCTGCCTGGGGTGGTTACAGAGGTGAGGGGGGCTGGTGGGTGATGTGAGGACCTGTGGGGCTGCCTGGGGTGGTGTCAGAGGTGAGGGGGTCTGGTGGGTGGTGTCTAGGCTTGAGCTTGCTGCTTTACGGTATGGGTATTTGGCAGCTATTTTGATGCATAGGAAGTAGGATTTACAGGATTGCAGAGGTGCAGCCGTTACGTGGGGCATCGCACAAATTGGGTGGGGTGCTGCTATTACTTAGGGGGGCGCTCACACAGGTTTGCAGAGGTGCAGTCGTTACTTGCTTGGGGCATTGCACAGATTGGGTGGGGTGCTGCTGTTGCTTACAGGGGAGATCACGCAAATTTGCAGGGGTGCAGCGTTACTTACATGGGGTGTCACGCAGATTGGCTGGGTTGCTGATGTTCCTTATGGGGGAGCTCGATCAATTTCGTAGGGATGCAGCTGTTGCTTACCTGGGACACCGGGCAGATTGGCTGATGTGCTGACATTACTTACGGGGGAGCTCTCGCAAGTTTGCAGGGTTGCATGCTATTACTTGCGTGGGGCATCGCCCAGATTGACTGGGGTGCTGACATTACTTATGGGGGAGTTTGCGCAGGTTTGCAGGGGTGCAGCCGTCACTTGGGTGGCACATCGTGGAGATTGGGTGGGGGTGCTGGGTGTTGAGACAATGGTGGACGCGGAGGTTTGCAGAATGATTGGTCTATAGCAATGTATTTGATATGCGTGAGGGCGTGTCATGGGCGTTCCTCGCGCAGCTTGTTTTGATATGCGGTCGGTTTGAAATGCTCATTTGAATCCATGAATACATGAAGCCCGCTTTGGAAACTGCGCGTAGGGCCATGCAGAGTCGCTCCCGGTGTTTAGGCTTTGCAGGATCAATGTGCACTTTTCTATGAATCGGGCCCTTTGTGTCTAATCCTTACAAGGGCTACCTTGTGTGTTGTCTTTTTAGACATACATAGACACACACAAGTATTGTGTTAACAAATGCTGCCCTTGTGTTCGTCACTCATGCACAAATGACTTCATATTAATGCTTAAAACAATACTATTTTCTTAATAAAAGCATTCAGAGTGTGGCAGAAATTGAGTAGCCGTGCACAATAGCAGAAAAGCCACTGCCTATATCTCCTGGAAGGTAATATTCATTGATATCATAATTATGGGATTTATAATAGAACCAGCTGTAGCTGCCTTATAACATGCCCGTCTAGTGCTCTTTCTCTCTCCCTCTCTCTTCCCCTCTCTCTCTCTTCCTCTCTCTCTCTCTTTCTCTGCCTCTCTTTTTCTGTGGTGTGGCGCTCTCTGTCTCACTATATGCCTCTGTCTCTGGTCTGTGTCACTCTTTGTCTCTTCCCCCCTTTTTTCTGTCTGTGGAGTGTCACATTGTCAGGTGTGTGTTTACTAGAGCCGCCCAGCCATTGCTTGGAGCAGCTGGACCAGAGGCAACATGCAGAAGGAGACTCGGGAGATAGTCCTTGTTCTTTATGATTTACATGTACAATGAAATTACCAGCGATCTTTATATTTAATGCATGTGTGTTGATAAAAGGGTTGTATACTTCAATCAGTAAGTACAAAACACACATTGAGATTAGTGTTCATTCAATTGTTCATAACACCCTAGCAATGTGTTGATAACCATGAACCATAGCACTGACTCAGGCAGCGTCAGGAGTTGGATGCGAAAATACAATATCTGCCACCTCTGTCACTGGATTGGGGTTCAAGGGTCACCCTACTTCTCCTTTCCAGAAATAATGTTTCTGCTGGCAGATGAGTGGAGCATTACAGAAGTGTAAGTGCTAGTCTTGGGGTAACAATGGCTGTATGCATGACCAGTCCCCAACGCGCAGACATCTTTAGCCAATTATGTCCATAGGCATAGGGAATGTGTTATGTTACAACTAAAGTGTTAACCCCTAAACAGATATCTGTAATGTCGCAACTTAACAATTGTATGAAAATAAGATATAGGAGACTTGAATCTCACCAACAACGACTGCGCTACAATTTCTTAACATACGCGAGTTGTGACATCACTTCTCAGATCTAATATAAAAACAATCTCATATAATAGTTGACTAATTATGCCCACCTGAATGCTTCAGAGGGGCATCTCTCACGGATCCACGAGCCCCATATCACCTAGGCCTACCCACCAACGTCCTTGAAAATGGCCTTCCACTGAGAAACCAAAAGATGCCACGCTGAGAAAAGTAAACATTGAAAAAGGGCGGAAAAATGACAGTGGCCATAGACCCAGCGAAGTCAGCGTCGACTGCTCGCGTTTAGCCTGGTTGTTGCTGAACAGCCAGGCGGCGGCCTTGCTTCCCTCCCTGTTTTTCCCTCACATTGTTTTCCAACGAATACATGAAGTAACGGCCAAACTGGAACATTTCAAATTTTGACAGCCTTGACCGTGTTCTGTTCAGAGTAGACACAACTTGATAACATTTCATAAACAGCACACGTAGTCACTTTTGTATCCGCCCTGCAGACAATACCAACCCTGTGTGCGCTGTTCCTTGGTTGCTTCTGTTTGTTTCTTTTACCAAATGGCCTTAAAGTAACTGCAACAACGCTGATAGACAGACACAGTATAGCCAGCGTTAGAAAAGGTTCTTGACGTCATCTGAGGTCTTTCGACGCTGCACATAAAAAAATGACAACCCACAAAAAAGGACAATTCTAGGTGTAAATCCGTGTCTTTAAGGCTGCATGTCTGTATGTCTCAGACTATTGGCCTGCTTTACAAAACCGTTTTCAGATGGGAACACCGCTTTGGAAAACAGTGTAAATCAGGCCCTATAATAATATCACGTGGAGGAGTTTGAGCTCGTTAACCCTTTGAGCACCTTCTGTGCTCTCAAGTAGCGGGACCCCCCCATGCTGTTTTATTTTTTGATGGGGTACTCCTGGTTAGGCTAATATGGGCTACAGGAATATTAAAAGCCTCTTCTTTCTTGTATTTGCCTTACTGCACTGATCTTTGCCTAGCCTGATTAGCACGCGGATGCCCCCCCCACCCCTAATCTCTAAGGGCATAGGCACGAAAAGCTGTAAAGGAAGGTAAGAGTACCCTGAGGAGTTCCCAGTGCTTGACAGGCAATTTCCTCCACTAACATTTGTTTTCTCTACTCACCGATCTAGAATACATTAAAGATGCATGTTCTTATTGAATAGGGTTGCAATAACATCAGTGAGCAAGTCTGTCAGGTAGCGGCTGCCTTCCCCTGTCCCTTGGATTATCGATCAGGCGCAGTACATGCCAGGGTCTGGGTAACACCGTCGCACAGTTTGGCGGGCGCATGAAGATCCTTGAGGGATGCTGCGTTATGTATTGTTTGTTTTATAGTGCCCCACTGACATTTCTAGTGTCTCTTGGCAATCTGGTGGTTCTGAAACAGCGGGTGCCTGGTTTGATTAGTGGGACAGAGGAACAATGCAAGAAAGCTTTGCTGTTATGGTGGGTACTTGTTTGACAAAGGAATAGGCTAATTCCTGTATCCGTTTAGCGTACCCCTCCTCATGATAACCTCTATGTTTATTGTTGTGTGTCTTGTGAGTGCCCTGAGGCCTGCGGGCGTGTGGCATGATATAAAAACCGGATGGATGGATGGATGGATGGATGTGGGTTTGCTTCTAGCTGCTTAGTCACAAGAGCATGTAAAGTAGCTTTCAGAGGTCTTCTCATGTGCTCTTAGTGCAAGGATGGGTTTATTAGTACTATGAAATCTACATTGGTCGGAGAGGTATAGTATTCTGACGTTTGGGGTCTTTTGGGAGGGGTTGCCAACGGGCATGTGCGGCTGGATGTCCAGTCAGCTGATAAAGCAAAATACGAACACATCTGATCTGATGTTACTAGTGGGCAACAGGCTCGAACCTTGTAACCCATCTTGCTGGCCTGCTGGGATGGGCACCACTCCCATTCTAGCAGTCACTTTTCATAATCATTTCTATCTGCTAAATGAGGATCTCACTCTTGGTTGGAAAATTGAGGTAACCGCGTAATCATGCTTCTATATTCTTATTTGCTTCAACACTATTGTCCTCTTTCTGCTGCACTGGTTCATTCTGCTCGTGTGCCTCTGTTGTTGTGGCTGGATCATGGAAGTTTCACATAGCTATGCATAGGCATATACCTTTGCAGGCATTTACAGACAATGCAAAACACGGCTGCAAGTGTGATCAATGAAGCCAGGTGCTCTGACAACATAACACTAATGGCCTGATTCATGAAAGTGTTAAATAATGGCACAATCCCATAGGAAAACGTTCAATGAATCAGGCCCTATGTCTTCACTCCCTTCACTGGCCCATGGTTGAGGAGTGTTTTGCCTTTTAGGTTTTATTGCAGCTACATTCTGTATTTTTGTTCTGTGCTGGTCAGTTTGCTATTGAAGACTTGTGCTCGAGTGTTCTAAGGGTAAACATAGCATTTTGCAGCACCTTGAAAGACTGGCTTGTCTCTTATTTTATCAGCCCATGTGAAAACATCAACTTTACTAAACTCAATACCATTCTACCCAAATTGTAGACTTAGAAACATATTGTTTGCAATCGGTGTTTAGTTAACTTCAAAGGCAGTAAACTATATTTCAGTAACTGCTTTAACTAATGCACATCACATGTTGATTGTATAGGTGCACACATTGACGAGTACTCATTATTATCCCAAATCACTAGATCAGCACGTCAAACCTGTAACAGTTTGAGTCCCTCTCACCGGGCTTCGAACCAACATCTCTGACAATGCTTGCACACATGGTTCAGCTTTTAAAATAGTTCAACAAGATTTGAAGCATTAAAAAGGGTTAATTGTTTAAAGAGAAGGTCAAAGATGTGCGGGATCCCCCTACAGAGAGAGAACAAACACAGCAAATAACCTGTTCATGAGTAGGTTCCATTCCAGGAGGACTTAAGACCTCATTTTAGCTCACTGTAGCTTTCACAGAGGAGGAATGATCATTTGCACATCACTCTGGTCCCACCCACAAGTGATATCTGCCACCAAAATACCAGAACATTCTCTCCTGAACAAAAGTACCAACAGCAACCCTAGACACGTGTTTCAGACTTGTTGGGCCTCATCATTGAAGTTAGCCTGTGCCTCTCATAGCACAGTGAGCAAGGGTTCTATGCCTGGATTACCCTGAGTTACTTAGGGCTTAACCTCAAGAATTACAAAATTAGCGAAGGCGTGAGAGCCCCGGGACTGAGAACGAACATGGTCAAATGGCCTGTTTTACGGAAAGGGTCCCACTCAGGTTTAAGCACCAGCAGTATTTGCACAGTCTCTTCTGCATTCATGGTCACCAAACAAGTACCACTGATTTATGTATTACTAATGTAAGGCTGCTGTGCAGTAGCACCTGGAGTGTTCCAAGTGCCAGGTGGAATTTCCAAGAAACGATCACAGACCCAAATAACCGAACAGACTCAAAGAATATGGCAAAGTACTACTTTATTATCAGCTCAAATAAAGTAGGGAGACCTGGTGAACTGAAAAACTTCAGCTCACTCACTCTCATCTATATTTAAATTTTACAAAGGCTATATACCTCAATGTCCGTCAGCTAGGATGTCATCCTAAGAGGCAAAATGTAAAACCTATTGAAAGGAGAGATTGGTTATGGGAACATATATATTTATACATTGTTTAAGTGCTAGTAACAGAATTGGCTGCCCCTTATTTTGTATGCATGCCTGTAGAATACAGATTAATAGCAGAATAACAGCAGCAGATTGCCTTACGCAACATTGTATGATACACTGCTATATAGGCCCTCATGATTGGTTGGCATTCTCTCCCAACCTTGGACATTTGGCTTGTTAGCAGCATGTGAAAAAAACAAAACCTAGGTGCGGGGAACAATGTCAGACTACTACCTGCTTGGTCAATTAGCCTACCATCACTCATCAGGCCATAAGCCAAGTCTTCTTCTTTGTAGTTGACCTTGCTGACTGTTCTGTTCCCGGGGACTTTTAAAGGAGTGTACATACATTGCTATCTTCAGTTGCAGCCTAAAGAATAGTCCTTGTTTTCGGGTCCTTAATCACGTGTGAGGAGAACGTGATATTGGCCATTTTTACCTTTTATTTAGTGCTATTTAATTCAATTATACTTGGTGCTATTACTCCTCTTGGCCCCTGGAGTCTTGGTTGCTCCATCTGGTTTATGCTTTCTGCATCTTTAATTGACCACTACTTGGCACTTGCAAATGTTTTCTCCTTTACTTAACCTAAGAGAAATATGTCATGCATATGGAGCTTATCCTATTTAACTCCCCTTGTGCCTTGCAATTATTTCTTGATTTGGCATCCTTGATCCCATGCCAATAGATATTCTTTGTTCCTCACACAAAGCTGTTTCCCAGTGCCTTTCAGCTCTACAGCCCTGGTCTGTTTCTCAGGTAGTATGTTTTTTTAACACAGTCCGACGTCCAACTTTTCATCATGGCCGCTTTACTCACGTTATATTTTTTCTCCTGCAGCTAGCTTCTATATATCTCATCTACCTTGTATTTCTATGTATACACATTTACTGATTTTATTCTCAGTTATTTTCTCTATGGGTATGATGTCTTGTATTTGCATACATGTTTGTCTTGTTTCTTCAGTTCCATCTAGATTTATTAAGTATGTGGATAACGTTTCAGTGTGTCCTTGTGTCTTCCATTGATAACGTCATTGTGGTCGGTTTTATTTCTCTTATAGCTCTTCTAGGTCCAGTGATGTATGCAGACATCCTCCCACCACGTCAGTGCGAGAGTACATTTGATAGTGTTGCCTGAGTGCAAAACGTCTCTCATATATTCGATGCAGTATTGGGATGATACCTGGTGTCACACACAATGCTCTCTTGCTGCTATTCTAGTTTGACGCAGGTGAGGGGGCGGCACTAGAAATTAGGTTTACATCTGCTTCTCTACACTGCTCTCGTTGACCCACTGAACAGTGAAATCCATGAAGATTTTTGGGTTATGCACAATGAAGATGTTTGCACAAAATGTATACATGCATTGTTTTCCCTGTGTGTTGCAACCCGTATAAATGCTTGAATGTTCGAGGGTAAGGGACGGGTGCCATACATGTAATGGTGCATGGAACACTGTGTGTTTGAAGACTGTGTGAGTTCCAAGAGTACCAGCTATATTCCAGTGCAGCTAATATGAGGATGGGGCAGCCTATGATTCCTATTCCCTAAGGAAACTGAAACAAGAATTCAGAAGAGAAAAATGATTGATAGATGATCATTTATGAACCTGGTCTTGGGTACTTATTTGAATGGAAGCACCATTGGCATACTAAATGAAAGTACTTGATTGGACAATACACAAAACTCAGACCAACGTAAGCTTTGAGTGTAACACTGTGATATAATGCCATCTGTTGAGGGTAGGACAGCCATGCTTTTTGATTTTTAATACTAAAATGATGCAGGTGATTGAGTTTCTAAAAAGGACGCATACTAATAAGACTTTCCTATCATAATCGGCCCATACCAACATGTTAGTGCATACATGTACATTTGCTGAGAGAAGCCTCTTGAAACCCTGACCACCTCCCCACGGTCACAGAGGAGGTTCACTGGTCACACTTCCATTCTGTCTGCTGCTCGAACACAACGTTTCTGCACCCAGACGTTTTTTTTAATTTTCTGCACCTCTGTTTTCAAACTTAAAAATTGTATTTCTTAAACAGTATGGTGGCATGCAGATCTGTAAATATAAGCCATATCACTTTGTGACATGGAGACTACTAAGAGCACACAATTATAGAGCCACAGAAATGTGGTATCACACTAGTGTCAGATCTTTCAGAAAGGCCCAGCTATGACTGGAGTGATGTGAATTAGTGCCTAGACTGAATGTCTCTACTCAACCCTTTGGAAGAATGGCCTGGATGCTTCCACTTTGATTCTCCAGGGCATGGCATTCCCCCGGGAGGCTTCCCAAAAACCGTTGCCTTAAAGGCAGCCCTAACATAACAAAACCACTCTCACTACATGATGCAGAACACTAGAGTCCCTTTGACTTCAGCCGGCATAGAAAGTAGGTGGAGTTACAGTACCCAGAAGGGAGAGGTGGCTGAAAGAGCAGTCTCATCAGCCTGCTTCCTATAATGGCTCTTATTCTTTTCCCTTCCCATCCATTTCCTGCAGGCAAGGTATTATGGGCGTGATGTTAGTAGGCAAAAGGCACATGTTGAAAAAAGGAATTGGTCCCTTACAACAGGATTACTTTAGACCAATCCCCTGAGGCATTTTGCTTTTAAAAGGAGAGGAGCAATCCCAAATTATTTGATTCATCTTTGGACTCTGAAATAAGAGGGATTCCTCTGTAATTTTACTGGGGTTACAGTCTATTCCAAAGTTATTTGAACATACAGAAGCTTCAAAGGCAGAGGAGAGCTCTGCCCCCAACCACCCCTCAGGAACAGTGGCATTGACTGTGCTGCTGGACCAAATCCTCTCTGCTCGCTGTGCATTGGAAGATGGATCCTACTCACTGGAGGTGAAGAACCCCCTATAGGTGCCTGACAAATTCCTGGGGTGTTAGTGCTGAACTAAGTGCTCACCTTGCCCTTAAACCTTTAAACCCCTGGATTGGGCCTTCCAGCAACCTAGAAGTCAAGGAACAGTGATGAGCCCTGATCGCCACATTGAGCCACTAGTGAGCTACAATGAGTTGAACATCAACTGCCTGTCCCAAGCTTCTTTAGTACACATGTGATACCGCTTGGACCACTCCATGTGTTGGACCCAGTTGACTAACGCATCAACTTGATGCCAAATCACAAACTCTGAAAGCTCCTAGAAGCTCCTAGAAGCCTGGCTCAATGCTCTTGAGCTAAAAATACAAAATAAAAAAAACAAATGTAGTGTGAATAGGACCTACTTCCCCTGCTCCACTGTTTCAGAACATATTGACTTTTGAGATCCCCTTCTCTACCTATTTTCCTCAAAGGCATATTCTTGAACTACTGACATGCTTCATCCTATCTTCACCCAATCATCTCTCGCCGGCAGGCGAGCGCCGACCCGGGTCAAGGCACGGTATAAGGCACACAGCTGACTGTGCTGACCGTGCGCAAAGGCGATGGCACGCTGTCCAGTGTACACCAACAATCGCCCCTGACCGATCTTACAGACTGCCTGGCCCAAACACGCCTCGACCCTAGCAGCCGCACATCAATGCACCCTGTATAACCACAATGTGTCCCCGGATTGAGATAAGTACTCAAACACCTCCTGAAGTCTCCGACACCCATTCCTTCATCATATGATCATTTGGCATCCTTACTAGCCACTAGAACAGTTGATCTAGTAAGTTGGCAACAACCTGAATCTGTCCTACGCGCTCTTGTCCTTGATTGCCTAGCGTGTTGTTCAGATTTTGGTCACTAGTTACCCACTATACCGCATTATATCAATTTTTCTGCACTAAGCCACTTAAACCTGATAAAATGCCTTTTTTTATCTGCATGCCGTTATTAACTCCCTAGAACACTAAGGGTATAATTAATTTGATCCTAACAAAAGGTCTAAATTGCATTCCTACCGAGAATCAAAGATTAATAGTCACATACAATCACGGTCTATAGAAGAATAATTGTTCATAACATTTTTCTTATGTATATTTAATCCATCATATACCAGTAAAAAAAATATTTTCTCAGTGGGTCTATCACAACATTGGAAAATATATACCACTGATGCACTTACAATACCTAAAAATCAGTGCCAAGTGTTAAAACAGAAGATTGCAGAAAAACCGAGGCATTTCACATTAGATAATGCCCGGCACTTAGAATTTTCTAGGGCTACATCTGCACGTCACTGTCTGTGAATTTAATGGCCAATGAAGTGCCAGCCACTAGAAAAATCTAACAACTTGAACTGATAACACACAATATATATTACATGATACTAAGGCACCTTAGCTAAAGGATCCTTAATCAACATATAAAAATGTACAGGCTAAAGATCTATATCAAGCCTAATTTTTGACACTGTCTGTGCAAAAAATCTGTACACAGATCTTAAAAGTGCATGAGTCCAGCTCATGCTATATCAAGGTCGACCGGTTTCATGACCATATCTTGCTCTGGTCATCTTCATCAGGACTTTATTCATCTTGGGTCTTGACTCCCTGTGAGGGATAGCTATTTTGCTCCCATGTGTGTGTCTGTTTTTACTTCCACGTTATGTTGCTATTGCCATTAATCACAGTAACTCTAAAGACAGAACCGTCAGGCTGACAACTCCTATTGCTGTCAGCTATCAGGTGTTATGGGGAGCATTCCTTGGCGCTATGGGTGCGTAACTGCCGTGTTGTGAAGCTATGGTGCTAGCTCTGGGACCCAGCGTTCTGAAACGGGTGCTAATCAATTGCTGGATGCATCCGGGGGGTGTTTGGAAGCTGTGGACCGATTATCTGCATGCCGTTATTAACTCCCTACCATCGTTGAATTTGGCCAGCTGCTGATGATTATCCCGTTGCTGATTTACTGGCCCCAGCTGCCCAACTTCAGTTGTTGATAATTTGTCGTTTTTAATCAGTGTTGCACCATTTTCAAACTAGACTATGGTTGATAAACTGTTTGCCTCTAACTCACGACTGTTATCGAACTGATGCCATTTGCTGCAAATGCCTAAGCCAGCCTTGTTTAACTGTTGCCACTTGATGCCCTTTGCACCGATCTCAAATTAGCCTATTTTGTCAAATGTTCTGTCTCTAGCTGCATACTGTATTAATTGTCGCCACTAGTCGCCCTTTGCACCAATTTCAAAGCAGCCTATTTTGTCAAATTGTCTCCAGCTGCTTACTGTATTAACTTACAACCAACCTGCCTTTGACACACTGTTAGCACAAGTTGCCGTGGAAACAAGCTAACCTGTCGTAAATATTTGCAATCATTCGCCCCTCCCGTCCTATCACCATGTCCTCTTTCCACTGAGTTACACTTGCCATGGCCTCTCTCCTACCACTAGTTCACACAGTTACCTCAACACAGTTTCTTCCCTTCCTCCAACCCACCTCCACTCATAACCAGAGGCGTAGACAGGGTAGGGCCTGAGTGGGCATGGCCCACCCAAGATCTGTAAATGCCCACTCATCACCCCTGTGTGGGCATTTACAGATGTTAATGTCATTGCGGTGGGCCCAACGACATTAGCTTCAGGCCCCACTTGTTAGACAATCCTCGCAACGCCTCTGCTCATAACCCGACCAACAAAATACCATTGTACACAGTAGCCAGCAACCCTTTCAGCCCTCCTGAATGGCTACAGTGCTATGCATCACCTCCAACACCACTTATTCCCTTGCCAGTCCACATCAGGAACCATCCACTAGGCTCTCGCTTCCTAAACCATAATGTCACCCCTAGACTGAAAAATACTCACACTCTACCTGACACATGCAGCATCACCACACATTCTGCACACAATCTGATGATCGCTCATCCCCTCACCCCGAACCTCACTCATACACCCATCAACCCACCCTCACCCCTAGTACGAGATCTAAAGAACCTAGCCCCACAGTCCACCATCCAATATTAAAGGAGCTCTCATTGCCTCAGAGATTGCCAATCTCATTATCGCCAACAGCCTTGACTTTCTGGCCATTACAGAAACCTGGCTACATCAGGCAGCAGGCCTGCACTCCCCCTACCCCTACCAGAAGGTTACACTATTATTAGGGCTGATAGAAACTTGGGTAAAGGTGGAGGAGTAGCCTTCATAACCAAAACCCACCTAGCCCTCCGAGCCACTCCCCCTACCAGTTCCCCTCAGCAGAGCTATCAGTGAAACGTACACTCTCACCTACACAAACAATACTCTTACACATTATCTACTGGCCTCCTGGCCCCTCTCTCTCCTTTGAGGAAGCCATCATGAACCTCCTGTCCACTAACACCAAGATCGGTTCCCAAACCATCCTCCTAGGAGACATCATCCTCAGCCTTCATGACATTAACGATCCTCAATCCTCAGCTGGTGGACAATGCCATCTCCAAGTTTGGCTTCCTACACAGAATCACTACACTGACCCACTCCAAAGGCCGAACGCTAGACTGGGTGTCAGACCTCAATTGTTCTGTCACCATTCTCCAAAATGTCCCAGTAGCCTGGTCAGATCACCACCTTATTTTGTTCCCAATCCCTGGATCCCCCCGTCTAAAGCCACCTTAGCCCCCCACCTTATCCAGAAACTGTCATGACATCTGCATGGACAGCCTTCAGCCCCTTATCAGCAACATCCTCAACGAGTCAAAGTTCAATAACCTCGACCCTACCAAATTGGTAGACCTCTATAATGACACTCTTAAATCAGCTCTAGACATTGCAGATCCCCTTAAACTCAGCAAAGGAAAACCCATCACACACCTTAATAAGTGGTTCACCCCTGAACTAAAAAGCCTCAGAAACATCAAACTAACACTAACAAAACAGCGTTCACATCAGCCTCCGCAATCGACAAAGCTGCTATCCCTTTGGCTAAGAAAGAAGCCTATAATTCCAGAATCCACAATGCCAAATCTAGCACTAAGGAGCTCTTTAGCATCCTTAAAGAGCTCGAATCCCCAGCTCCCCCTTCGCAAGACTGCATCAAATATGCAGAATGGTGCACAAAAATTCAACAAGCACTTGCTGAAAGGCTACCCTCATTAACGGCTCCCAGTCCACCTCAGACTCAAAGTAAACCTCACAATCCTGCACCCCTTTCACCTTTTCACAAGTAACACCAAAGGAAGTAGAAGATATCATAAAAAGCCTAAACCCCTCCCACTGTCAGGGGAACATCTGCCCAGACTCTATCATAAAGGAGGGAGCTTTATCCTAGCCCCCTTCATCACCACTCTGATAAATTCTTCCTTCTCGTATAATCAGGTTCCTAACAATCTTAAGGAATCCTGTGTCATGCCTCTCTTAAAAAAGACCAACCTTGACCCAAATATCCCCACAAACTACAGGACCATCACCACCGTCCCATTCCTTCTAAAAATCCTGGATCGGGTGGCCTATCTTCAAATTCAGATGCACCTAGAGGAGAATAATCTCCTAGGCCTTAGACAATCGGGCTTCACACCGAGACATGGAAATGTGACAGCCCTCCTTGACCTCAAGATCCATATGGATGCATTGAAGGACAAAGGCAAGTTAGCAATCCTCAAACTCCTGGACTTATCTTCTGCCTTTGACCTGGTCGACCCCAAATTCTCACCAAACACCTTACCACAGCTGCATGCATTCTTCGCTAACGCATCTGACTGGGTCAGATCCTTCCTCTTTAGCTTGACCACCAGAATTTTCTCCCCATTAGCCTCAGAAGACCCAACACCTATACTCTGTGGAGTCCCTCAAGGATCCTGTGTGTCACCTACACTATACAATATATTTACAAAGATGCTCTTCGACCGTCTAGACAACCTGGGTGTTATCTATACCAATTATGCAGATGACAACCAAGTCCTCATCCCCCTCACTGGCTGTTACATCCAAGACTCTAAACTACTGAACGACATCTATCTTGAATTCCAAGCCTGGATGGCCCCCAACAGTCTTTGTCTCAATGACGGCAAGACAGAGTTAATTATTGTCGGCACTCAGGCACGATTGAATAAACATGACTCCAGGTATTCCTCTTTCAGCATTGATAGTAAGCTAATCAATGTTTCCAAAGAGATAAAAATACTAGGGGTCTACTTTGATTCGACATTATCTCTAAAAAAAACAAGTTATCAGTGTAGCATCCTCCACAGCTTACACAAACTGATCTACAGTTGTAAATCGTACTTCTCCACAAGTAGTTGCCTAACATTAGCTAGAGCACTCGCACTGTATAAATTAGACTACTGTAATACTTTGCTCCTAGGATCTTCTGAACACAACCTAAATAGACTCCAGGTACTCCAGAACATCTCACTGAGAGCAGCACTCACTCTACCCAGATCCTGCTGTATCTCTACTCATAGACAAAATATCAACTGGCTGCCTATTCGAGACAGAAGCACACTCCGCACTCTGGCCATCACGCACAAATGCCTCATCAACGCAGCCCCTAAATATCTGGCTGATAAAATCTGCATACACCAACCCACACGTACCACCAGATCATCTCACTCTCACAACCTTGTGGTTCCAAGATTCAACCTAAAAACAGCTGGAGGAGCTAACTTCCCTGTCCAAGCAGCCAAACGATGGAGTTCTAGTCCCATCCATCTCAGACAAGAACCGCCCTTCCTCACTTTCAAAGCTGGAATTAAAATGTGGCTAAGCAACAAGCCTCTACAGTAATTGCTACGACTTTTAATTATTTACCCACTGTCCATTTATGCGTTGTACAAGGCTGCCTGTTGTTTGACCCATCTGTAACCAGGGTCTCTATTGCTATATCTCCTCCAATGTATATGACCTCACTATGTATGTAACCTCTACGTTTTTCAAGTGCCCGGTTACCCTAGTGTTCGGTGTGCGATATAAATAATAAACAAATACAAACAAATGAAAATTGTTGCATTGTCTCTTGCCTGACCACCAGTGCAGATCAATCCAGAGTGCCCTCTCACACCAAGTTCTGTTCTCTGAGTTTCCTTTACAGGGATGACTTTGTAGTGTTTTTAGTCAGTTTCATTGATTGCTTTAGTCATTTTCCTATATTTTTCCAGAAACTCGGTAGGACATTCTTTTATTTTGGAATCATTTACTAAATCTGTTCGGGTTGCTACTGTTATCTGCTCACACCACCACTGAAGATATAGCCTGCCCTCTGCCCACGTTACCAAAAGAGATAACAAAGGTATAGCTGCCGGGTTGGGCCTGTTTCACCTTCATGATTGGGATCACTGCTGATTTAGTAGTACTTCCCTGGATGCCTGCAGCAGAGTAGTCATTTCGCCAGTCACACAAATCTTCTAAACAGTACGATGTTCATATTGAAAAATCACAAATCTACAAGAATAGAGAGTTGTGCATTTCATAATGAAGCAATTTAGTAAAATTGGGGCATTTTTTTATTTAGCTGAATTTAATCAACTTTTAAGAACAAAGTAACATACAAAATTCAAGGAATTCATCAATTATACAGAGTGATGGAATACAACAATCTTTCGTTTCTTTAAAACAATTTAAAAAAAGAAAAATACACAACCTAAACAATTCTGAATTGTTAACAATAAAATATAATAAGAAAAGAATAAAGAAAAATAACCAAACCATGTCACAAGGAATAGTTAACATTACAATTAAATTGTGGCATTTGAACCAACACATACATTTCTTACAAAATACAAGGTCTAAGTGGATACTGTAAAGAGTAGCCTGGTATGTTTTGCGCCAATATTAATAGATATTTCTAGGGCAGCATGCAGTAGTTATTTCTATCCCATTTCCAGGGCTAATTTACTGAAAATAAAACTGGTCCTGTATATGTGCAATAAATATACAATACTCTGTGGAAGAAAGAGAGAAGATAGGGTATTGTTTCGTCTTTTGCAGTATAATAAATCTATTCTTTTTTTGCACTTTGTTTGACAGAGTATCTAATCTTGATGTGCCTAATAAGTAAACTAAGGGCCTGATTTATGGAATTTTATGTGCGGTGCAAAGTCCCTTTGCACTGCCAGCAAACACCCTAATTCACAGAGTGGTGCAAAGAGTATTATTGCAGTGCAAAGTGACACCCTGATTCACAGAGTGGTGCAAAGAGTATTATTGCAGTGCAAAGTCACTTTGCACTCATGCAAAGTCCCTTTGCACTGCCAGCAAACACCCTGATTCACAGAGTGGTGCAAAGAGTATTATTGCAGTGCAAAGTCACTTTGCACTGAAAAAATTCTCTTTGCACCGTGAATTAGGCCCATTTGGCGCAGTGCAAAGAGTACTATTGCAGCGCAAAGTAAATTTGCACTGCACAAATACACTTTGCATCTCTCTGTGAATCAGGGTGTTTGTAGGCAGTGCAAAATCATTTTACAGCAGTGAAAAGTCACTTTGCATACTGCAAAAAATTCTGTGAATCAGGCCCCAAGTGTAGTAGCAAAGAATTTTTCAGGATGGATAAATAAAGAATCGTGCTGGCCAACAGCTAGCATGAAGAATAAGACAGGGGAAAAGGCAAGATGCATTTTTAATTATTCACTCGAAGCAAGCTGCAACTGCAGGACCCAACACTGTATATATATCTATCGAAGGCTTTGGGGACTATGAGGAAGAACCCAATTCATGAAATGCGTCTGGGTTTTATTTGTAAACTTGGCCTCGGACTGCCAGCATCTGCTGCCTGACCCAGAATGCAACCATGTCCTCTTTCAATGAGTGTGCCTGCTTTGCATTATCACACAAAGAGTACGGCTTTTCATTGGGTTCCAGGACTGAAGTGGTTTTCTGCCCCTCCCACAACTATTGGCAGAGACATCCAGGCAATATGGCAGTCGTGGCCCTGACACACCAGTGCCTGTACTTGCTAGTCAAAGTTAACTTAGAGGAGAGCAAAGTTACAAATAACTCAAAATGGCTGCTGTTCCATTAGATACCGTTGTCAGCTAATAAAGCGCACTGACAGTAGATGGCAGGTGAGGCAGCACATAGAAGAGTAGAGTGTTTCATGCAAACAGGTACACAGTGAATTCATGGAAGAATGTTACATGTGGGGATATCATGGTGCGGAATTGGCTAATAGAATAAGTCATTCAGAGATCAGTGGGTTAAGTTTGTTCCACTGGCGTCACCCATGTTCAAGGTGCAGGTCATAGATTCAAATCCTGCCCCAGTCAACTGTTCTCTACAACCAACACCGTAGAATAGCACTATGCTGAGTAATGGAATCATCAATTATATATTGTGGAATGAAATGGTGAGCTCGGTGGTACCTCAGAATTATTTAAAAACAAGTTATTGTCACTAGTCGCATCTCTGGGATGTCAGACATGTTTGAAAAGGAATGTGCAATACGTTTGGACTGAAGAAAACGGTGGCTAAATGCATTAAAAGCCCAGTGTTCCTTTCTAGATTATGTTGCGTCTGCCGATATTGTATTAACTGTTCATCCATATTGTTTTACTTACTTTTGGAATATGGAGGCACGTTCAGCCCCAGGGAGGAAGTCGGGACAATCAGCAAACGTTACACCACTTTGATGAAAGACAGTGGACTACTGTGGTAGACTCTGCATTGAAGCCTTTAACTGCCAGATCACCCCAGACAACAATGTGAGTCTTTAATTTGTATTCTCAATGCATCTCGGGTCAATTTACCTCAGGACCTTTTGTCACAATGAGGCGGCCCTTACCGACCAGGTTAGCAAACTGTACAAAGAGCATGGGCTGCATCTGGTGACTACCTCATTGTGGCGTTCAGAATGTGGACTGTTCAACAGAACTTCCGGGTCATTCACTAGTTGAAGAACAAACAGGCTTAAAAGATTTTCAGGACAGGATTCACCCACGCAGCTGCGTGGGAGAATCCTGTCCGTGACATCGCTGAAACTGACATAAATCAATCTCCGAACATAAATCCTGATGAAGGCTTGAGTTTATAGCAGCGACCTGTATTTTCTTTCCTATGAAGCTGCAAATTCAATTTTTACCAGAAGCCCAACCAGCGATTTGTGATGTAATTTGCAGTGTCCCTCTTCCGTTGCTCCTCCCACTGAAAGGACTCATGGGCAAAATGTTACATCCCTGCCCAAAAACATGTACATGCCCTCTGTCTGCGGGATTAATCTGGCCTAGGGATTTCACTAGGCCATGATGAAATATCCAAAGCTGTGGCAAACTGATAACATTGGATCACCGTCCATTGTCCTCTCAAGTGCTGGACTCGTGTACACCATTGCACCAATCAAATTGCGCAAACAAAAACCACGGACCTATCTGAATTCATTGTTCATGCCGCAACTACGCAACCTGCGCAAAGAAAAGAGAAAAGCTTGGCTAGTAAATAAAAACTACCTTACCACAGCTTCACTCACCTACAAGGAAGCCATCTTCATTGCAAAAAAAGAAGTATGCAATAATAGAATTACCCAAGCCCAATCTAACACCAAAGAACTATTCAAGATACTCAAGGAACTCGAGTCTCCTATTGCTCCTCTTGATATGTGCACGCCAGACACTGCTTGGTGCGCTAATATTCAAAAATCCTTCTTGGACAAAATTGCCATGCTCCAAGCCAAAACTAACGCAAAAAAAAGCTACCTCTCTGACTCAACTAGTGTCACCCAGATTCATAAAATCCCCACTCCTAAACACAATTTTAAACCATTCAGCTTCTCACCCCTTACTATCAAGGATGTTGAAAGCATTATAACCAAGCTCAAACCCTCCAACTGCCAAGGTGATGCCTGCCCGGCAGCCATCATAAAGGAGGCCGCACCTGAGCTCGCCTCATTCATCACAGCATTCATTAATGCCTCCTTTGAATCGGGCACTGTGCCCGACAACCTCAGGGATGCATGGGTTATACCCCTAATTAAAAAACCCAATCTTGACCCCAGTAATCCCTCCAACTACAGGCCCATCACTACGATGCCCTATTTGCTTAAAATCCTTGATGGCGCGGCTTACCTCCAAATCCAGGAGTATCTCAAACTCAACAATCTACTCGAGCTTAGACAATCCGAGTTCCGCCCCAGGCATGGCACAGAGACAGCCTTACTAGATCTAAAAACCCAAATCGAGGACCTGAAAGACAAGGGCAAACTGGCGCTCCTGCTCCTTCTTGATCTTTCAGCAGCCTTTGATTTGGTCGATCATCAAATCCTTTGTCACCATCTCAAAACTGCCACCCACTTCTCCGACGCAGCAACCTCTTGGATCAGCTCATTCCTCGCCAACAGAACCATGAGGGTCTTCTCTCCTCTAGCTGCAGCCGACCCAGCCCACATCCCTTGTGGAGTCCCTCAAGGATCCTGTGTATCTCCCACTCTTTATAAAGTTTTCACGAAACCACTCTTTGATATCCTTGACTATCTGGGTGTCTCCTACACAAATTATGCAGATGACACCCAGATACTCATCCCTATCACTGGTGATTACGTAACTGACTCCAATTCTCTTAACACCATCTACACCGTTATCCAGGCCTGGATGGCTAATCATGGGCTCTGTCTCAACGATGATAAGACCGAGTTAATCATCCTTGGCACGCAAACTAAACTCGCTAAACTTGACGCCAACTATAAATCCTTCTCCATTGATGGTAATAATATTAAAGTGGCCAATGTAACCAAAACACTAGGTATATACCTGGATTCCACACTATCCCTCAATTGACAAACTAACGCAGTTGTATCTGCATCATCCTACACTTGATTACGGCCTGCGGCCTTTCCTGACAACAGACAACTGTCTGACACTCGCCAGAACCCTCATTATGTCGAAAATCAACTATTGCAATGCCCTATACGTAGGGACGAGCCAAAGAAACATTGGCAAACTCCAGATCACGTAAAACAACACCATAAGGGCAGCACTCAACATACCTAGATGAAGTCACATATCCAATACCAGACGCAACCTACAGTGGTTACCTATCTCCCACCGCATCTCACTCAAAGCACTCGTACTTGCTCATAAGGCTCAGAATAATACATCTCCTGCCTACCTAGCATCTCGCT